>NW_006922455.1:411389-419087 GCF_000298275.1 Orycteropus afer afer
TCAGGGTTGCTGCCAGACAACAGCTCCGTATGTCTCCTTTTTTGGTGTTTTCATGCAAATTCTTCTGCTAGTTGGAGTTTAGTCCATTTCTATATCCTTCCCTTCAAGGCTCAGGGGTCCAAGATTATCTTCTGTATCTGTGTTAATTGGTTCCCCTTTGGTGAAGAGGGTCTGTGCAGTCCTTCTGCCTATTCCGTCATCTTTAATAAATCTCTTAAAACTTAAAAAAAAAAGAAAAATAAACATAAAAATAAAAAGGCATAAATGGATAAAAATTTTAAAAATTGTGAAAGAATAACATGAGAAAAGATAATATATATTAAAAACAAAATATGGAAAGTACAAGAGAATGAGTCAAAATGAAAAAAAAATTTGAGAAAAAGAATTAAGAAAATAAGAAACAAGAATAAAATGAGAAAAAGATAAAAGTTAAAATAAAAAAATTAAAATGTGAAAAAGGTAAGTTAATAAGTGAGACATAGGGAAAAGGAAAAAGAAAAGAATAATACGTAAAAAGTAAAAAACTAATAAGGATAAATTGAAAAATAAAAGAACTCACTACCATCAAATTGGACCTGACTCATAGCAACCCCTCCTTGGGTTTCTGAGGCTGTATCATTACAGAAGTAGATTGCCCAACCTTCCTTCCGAGGAGTGGCTGGTGAGTTTGAACTGCCAGCCTTCTGATTAGCAGTCAAGTGCCTTAGACACTATGCCACCAGAGCTCCAAAAATATAAAAGAAAGGAAATGTAAAAAAATATATAAGTAAAAAAGGAATAAAGAAGGGGAAGAGGGGGAGAAAACATAAGAGAGAGAAAAGATAACTAAGAAAATAGCCAACTCAAAATTAAAAAAAAAAAAAAACCCAGAACTTAAAAGCTCATTCTCAGTCTCTCAAGCTTCCTGAGCTAGGAGGACCTCCAAACCTAAGTGGCAAGGGACTTGTATAGCAGCTAGGGATGACAAAACAATGGCTTTTTATGAGATCACGGCAAGAGATGAACCAATCAAGATTGGAGATAATTGACAGAGATTTTCTCATTTTTTAGCGTTAAGAGCCCTTTACACATTAAATAAAAATTACTGAAGACCCCAAAGAACTTTTTACTTATGTATGTTATGGTTGTTGATATTTATTCTATTATAAATTGAAATCTGTAGGATGATGCTTCAGTGGCCTTTGCCTTCCTAGTTTGAAAAGCTATGATAATGTTTGGCTCTTAAAGGGCTCATAATGTGAACACTTAAAATATTCAATTCCTTTTCCTTTAAACTCTGAATGATTGGGCTCAGAATGATCCCACAACTTAAGTGGCATCATGATACTATACAAAAATCTTCAGTTGCTTAAGACAAATGTTTTTGAACATCTATAAACCTGAGTGAAAGATAGCTTTCATCCTATTTTCACTTCTTGACAACTGGTCCAGTTCATTTTGGAATTGATTCCTTACTTCTGGGAGTCAGAGAACTCCCTGTCTGTTTCAGTATCTTTCAATGTAAAGTTTACAGCTATGGGTTAAGAAAGCAAATCTTTTACTCTTTCTTGTTAGAAGCCCTGGTGGCCCAGTGGTTAAACACTTGGCTGCTAACCAGAAATTCTTTCTTGAGGTAACAATCTATTACGGTCCTGTCCCTCCTATTGATCATAGGGGAGTAGGTGCTGGACAAGACAGTAGAACCTCAGGAGAGGGATTTGAGATGCCCCCTTGTTTTGGATTGAATTGTGTCTTCCTTGGGGAGGGACCTAGGGACATGGGGAGAAAGACCAAGGACGTGAGATTGAGTCTCAGGGACACAGGCTTAGTTATAGAAGTTAGAGGAAGGGGCCAGTGGACATAGGAAGGAAGGCCAGAGATATGAGGAATGGAGCCAGGGACCTGGTGTTGGCCCCAGGGACATGGGGAGGGTGTATGGGGTCAAGGGGGAGGAACCAGAGATATGATAAGGGGCCCATGGATATAGGGAAGGGGCCCCAGGAAATGGTGAAGGAACCCAAGGACAAAGAGAATGGTCCCAGGGACATAAGACTGATCTTAAGAAGATGGGGAGAGTACATGGGGACATAGGGATGGGGCCCAGGGACATAGGGAGGAGAGATGCAAATGAGACCCATGGACAAGGTGAGGGGACACAGGGATATGTAGTGGGGGTCCAGGGACATGAAGATAGATAGGGCTAAGAACATGTGGAGGGCTTTCAGGGACAAGGAACCCAGGGATATGGGGAAGAGATCCAGGAAATGGGGAGAGGACCCAGGGGATATGGAGAAGGGACCAGGGACATTGGGAGGGAGCCTAGTTGTTGTGGTGGTTGTTAGGTGCTGTTGAGTCAGCTCTGACTCATAGCAACCCTATGCACAACAGGATGAAACACTGCCCAGTCCTGCGCCAGCCTCACAATCATTGCTATACCTGAGCCCATCACTGCAGTCACCATGTCAGTCCATCTCGTTGAGGGCTTTCCCCTCCTTCATTGACCCTCCACTTTACCAAGCATGAAATCCTTTTCCAGGGAATGGTCTCTTCTGACAACATGACCAAAGTAAATGGGACAAAGTCTGGCCATTCTTGCCTCCAAGGAGCATTCCAGCTGCACTTCATCCAGGACAGATTTGTTAGTTGTTTTGGAAGTCCATGGTACGTTCAATATTCTTTGCCAGCACAACTCAAAAGTACCAACTCTTCTTTGGTCTTCCTTGTTCATTGTCCAGCTCTCACATGCATATGAGGCAATTGAAAATACCATGGCTTAGGTTAGGCACACGTTAGTCTTCAAGGAGACATCTTTGCTCTTCAGCACTTTAAAGAGGTCTCTTGCAGCAAATTTGCCCGGTGCAATACATCATCTGATGTCTTGACTGCTGCTTCCATTGGTGTTGATTGTGGAACCAAGTAATATGAAATATTTAACAACTTCAATGTTTCCTCCATTTATTGTGATGCTGCTTATTGGTCCAGTTATGAGGATTTTTGTTTTCTTTATGTTGAGGTGTAATCCATACTGCAGACTGAAGTCTTTAATCTTCATCAGTAAGTGCTTCAAGTCATCATCACTTCTAGCAAGCAAGGTTGATTCATCTGTGTATTGCAGGTTGTTAATGAGTCTTCCTCCCATCCTGTTGCCACATTGTTCTTCTTATAATCCAGCTTCTCAGATTATTTGTTCAGTAGACAGATTGAATAAATGTGGTGAAAGGATAAAATGCTGACACATTCCCTTCCTGATTTTAAACCATGCAGTATCCCCTTGTTCTGTTTGAATGACAGCCTCCTGGTCTATGCGCAGGTTCTTGATGAACACAATCAAGTGTTCTGGAATTCACATTCTTCTCAATATTATCCATAATTTGTTATGATCCACACAATCAAATGCTTTTGCATAGTCAACAAAACAAGACATGGTAAAGGTACCCAAGAACTTGGGGAGAGGGCCCAGACACATGAGGATGGGTCTGCTTACATGGGCAGAGGTCTCAGTGTCATGAGGGTGGCATTGGGAGGGATCCCAGGGATATGGAGAGGGGAACCAGAGAGATGAGGAGGGGACATAGGGAGGGGCCCCAGAGAGATGAGGGGATACAGGGATATGGGAAGGGGGCTAAGGGAATGGGTAGGGGACATAGGGACATGGAGAGGGACAAGGGGCATGAGGAGGGTTTCTAGGGATGTGGAGCAGGGACCCAGGCATATGGGAAGGGACAAAAAGATAAGTGGATGGAGCCTGGATCCATGGGAGAATGCTCAAGGACATGGAAACCATGTTCAGGGACATGGAGATGAGGCAAAAGATATGAGGAGGAAGCCCAAGGACATAGGAGGGGTATCTAGGGGTATGGGGTGGGTCTAAGAAAATGGAGATGACACATGACTTCATGGAGAAAGGGCCTGGGGACTTAAGACATGAAAAGGTGTCCTAGGGATCTGGGATTGATCCCAGAAAGATAAGGAGGGGGCATGGAGACATGGGGAGTGGCCCCAGGGACATGGGAGCAGGCCCAGGGATGTGGGAAAGGCACCCAGGGACATGAGGAGGGCCCAGGGACATGGAGAGGAAGACAAGTAATAATGAGTAAACGTCTCAGGGACATGAGATTGATCCTAGGTACATAATGAAGCAGCCCAAGGATATGCGGAGAGGACCCCAGTAAATGTGGAGGGGGTATACAGATATGGATAGTGGATCCAGGGACATGGGAGGGGCCTCAGAGATATTTGGAGGGGGCCCAAGTTCATGGTGAGAAATCCTAGGGATGTGGGGATGGGATCTAGGAACATGGGGTGGGGGCCTGGAGACATGTGAAGGGGCCCCAGGTACATGAAAAGGAGCCTCAAGGATGTGAGATAGGGACCCAGGAATATTCATAGGTTGTCTTGGCTCATGTACAGGGATCCCAGGGATATTGGATTATTCTCAGGGACTGGAGAGTGGGCCCCAGGATATGGGGATGGGATCCAGAGACATGGGGAGGGGCCTCAGGGACATGGGAAGGGGGTCCAAGGACATTGGTAGAGGGCATGGGACCATGGGCAGTGGGCTCATACACATGGGGAGGGGACCCAGGGAAATGGGGAGGAGTCCTAGGGTCATTGAGAGATGGCTCAGGCACATATCTAGGAGACCCAGGGACATGGCATTGTTCTCAGCAAAACTGGGAGGAGACCCAGGGTAATGGGGAGGAGGCCCAAGGACATGGGGAGGGGCTGGACATGGGAATGGGTCATGGAGACATGAGGTGGGGACCCTTTGGAAGTAGGTCTGCATCTCCACCATCTCCTTCAGGAACTTTCTTGTTCCCATGGACCTGGCTGCTGCTTCGGTAAGTCAGAGAGCTCATTTTGGGGTCTGCTGAATTTCTCTAGTGTGCAACACAGGGACTTGGAGCAGCTTTGCCTTGGACATATCACTGAACCCTTCTGACCTTCTGCTTCCTCGTCTATAAAAGGGAAGAGTAATTGAGAGCATAACATCATTCTCAAAGGTCCTGAGTGGATTCAATAAAATCAAGGCTGCAATCCTCATGGCAGAGAAGCAGCAAGTGCCAGAATTCATAATCATCATTCACTAATCTCTCTACTCGTTCAACAGATGTTAATGAACCTGTTGCACTCTTTCAAATATTGGAACTAATTGGAATACTTGTTGTTGATAGGTGCTGTCGAGTTGGGTCCAACCCATAACGACCCTGTGTACAACAGAACAAAACACTGCCCAGTCCTGCACCATCCTCACAGTCCTTGCTGTGGTTGAGCCCATCATTGCAGCCACTGTGTCAAAGCATCTTGTTGAGTGTCTTCCCCATGCAAGTGTCTGACCCTCTGTTTTACCAAGCATCACATCCTTCTCTCAGGAATGGTCCCTTCTGACAACATGACCAAAGTTGGTGAGATGAAGTCTGGCAATTCTTGCTTCTAAGGAACATTCTGGCTGCACTACTTCCAGGACAGATTTCTTCGTTCTTCTGGAAGTGCATGATATTTTCAGTATTCTTTGCCAACACCATAATTCAAAGGTGTCAACTCTTCTTTGGTCTTCTTTATTCATTGTCCAGCTTTCACATGCATATGAGGCAATTGTAAATACCATGGCTTGCGTTGGGGGCACCTTAATCTTCAAACTGACATCTTTGCTTCTTAACACTTTAAAGAGGTCTTTTGCAGTAGATTTGCCCAGTGCAAAACAATGTCTGATTTCTTGACTGGTACTACCATGGGTGTTGATTGTGTATCCAAGTAAAATGAAATCCCTGAAAACTTCAATCTTTTCTCCATTTATTATGATGTTGCCTATTGGTCCAGTTGTGAGGATTTTTGTTTTCTTTATGTTGAGATGTAATCCATACTGAAGACTATAGTCTTTGATCTTCATCAGTAAGTGCTTTAAGTCATCTTCACTTTCAGCAAGGCAAGGTTGTGTCATCTGTGTATTGCAGGGTTTTAATGAGTCTTCTTCCTCCCATCTTGATGCCACGTTCTTCATACAGACCAGCTTCTCAGATTATTTCCTCAGCATACAGATTGAATAAGTATGGTGAAAGGACACAACCCTGATGCACACCTTTCCTGATTTTAAATCATGCAGTATCCCCCTTGCTCTGTTTGAACAACAGCCTCTTGGTCTTTGTACAGTTTCCTTGTGAGCACGATCAAGTGTTCTGGAATTCCCATTCTTTGCACTGTTATCCATAATTTGTTATGATCTACATGGTTGTATGCCTTTGCATAGCCAATAAAACACAGGTGAACATCTTTCTGATATTGTTTGGAATACTTAGAAATTGATATATTAATATAAATCAAAATTTAATTCTGGGAAGTGGGAGTGAATTCCCCCTGCTTGCCACCATTATCACCACCAGGAAGCCTCCTGGGCCTTCAAAAACCAAGCTGTGTGCCCCTCACCTGTGCTTGTTTCATCCACCTGCAGGCCCTGAGCCTGGGAAGGTAAGTACCAGGTTTGTCCTGCCCCATCCCTGGGCCTGGCGAGAGAGGGCGCTCAGCTTTTCTGCTGAGAGAAAGAATGAACCCAGATGCAGCAGATCTGGAGTGAGGGGTCACAGTGGTGGGGTGTGAGACCCTGGCTGTGGGCCTGGGTCCCCTAAGGCCGGAGCCCTGGTGTGTTGTTACTGCTGGTTCCATGCTCTTGATCAAGAGGGGGGTTCCATGGAGGACTGGGCTGCCCCAGACCATGCTGGTGGCACTTTTAACCCAAAGGTCCTGAGAAGAGGTGTGTCTGTGTTTTCTGTCCCAGCCTTCTATTGAAGACTCCTTGCTTTCCTAGAGTCATTGGCTGCTAATTCCCATTGTCTCACCTCCTGGTACTTTGGGACATCAAGGCACCCACTGGCTGTGCTCAAGGACAGGATGGAGCTCAATGGACGGGTCCTTGCCAAGGGCTAGGGTCATGGCTGAGGAAAACCCTCTGTCCCACAGAGGTTGCAGTACAGGCAATGTGATTAGAGCCCTCTGTCCTGCTGTCCTCCTTGGACTGTGCTCATCCCCACCTGGTGTGTGCCGTCAATATACCTGGATGACTCCGTGGGGACACCATGAGAAGTTTCCTTTGTCTGTGTGGCTGGGAGCCAGGCTTCTCCCTCTCAGAAAAAGACATTATACAGTAATTAGCAAGTGAAGATGATTATAATGAAGATTATCAGAAATAATGAGGGACACTACATAAGGACAAAGGGGGGAATTCAACAAAAAGACACAATTCAAAATATGTATATAACTAACAACAGTGTTTCAAGATACATGAAAGACAAACTGATAGTCCTAAAAAAATGAAACAGGAAAAAAAATCCAAAGGATATGAAAGTTAGAAAACTTATAGAAGTCTAGAACACCACCATCAACAAAGACCCCAAACCCACTGCTGTTGAGTCAATTCTGATTCATAGTGACCCTATAGGACAGAGTAGAACTGCCCCATAGGGTTTCCAAGGCTGTAAATCTTTATGGAAGCAGGCTGCCACATCTTCCTCCCATTGAGTGGCTGATGGGTTTGAACTGCCAACCTTTTAGTTAGCAGGGGAACACTTAACCACACTGCCACCAGGGCTCCTTCATCATGAACCAACTTGACCTAATTGACATTCATTGATACTCGATCCAACAAACAACAGAAGAAACATTATTTTCAAGTGCTCATTAAGTAGTCATATTATATATATATATATATATATATATATATATATA
>NW_006922455.1:419353-423631 GCF_000298275.1 Orycteropus afer afer
TATATATATATACATATATATATGTATGTATATATTCATTCATTCTTAGGTTATAATTAAACTTTAATAACAAGTGGTAAAAAAAATTATGATACATTATTGATGTACATTGTATTCCATATAATGTACACAGTGACAAAGAACAAATTACTGCTATATGTAACAATGGATAAGATCTCATAAATGTTAATCTGAACAGATCAGGTCAGAGAAAACAAAGTCTATACAACATGACTCCTATTATGTGAAGACCAAAAACATGCAAAATCTATCTCTGGGGATAACAGAACACTGGTTACTCCCAAGGACAGTATTAATTGGGGAAGGAAAATATAAATTGGGAATCTCAGAGATAGTTTTTTGAGTGCATATGCATATGTAAAAATTCATCACATTGTATGCTTAAGATTAGTTCACAGTATGCAATTTATTATAAGTGTGTTGTTGTTGTTGTTAGGTATCATCCAGTCAGTTTTGACTCATGGTGAAACTATGTACATAGACAAGAGTGAAACCCTGCCCAGTCCTGCCCCATCCTCACATAGTTGTTATGTCTGAGCCCATTGTTGCAGCCACTGTGTCAGTCCATCTTGTTGAGGATCTTCCTCTTTTTCACTGACCCTCTACTTTACCAAGCAAGATATCCTTCTCCAGGGACTAATCTCTCCTAATAATATGCTCAAAGTATCTGAGAAGTCTCTCTCCATCCTTGCTTCTAAAGAGCATTCTGGCTGTACTTCTTCCAAGGCAGATTTGTTCATTCTTCTGGCAGCCCATTCAATATTCCTCACCAACATCATAATTCAAATGCATCATTTTTTCTTTAGCCTTCCTCATTCATTGTCCAGCTTTTGCATGCATATGAAGCAATTAAAAATACCATGGCTTGGGTCAGGCACACTTTAGTCCTCAAAGTGACATCTTTGCTTTTAATACTTCAAAGTGGTCTTTGCAGTAGACGTGCCCAAAGCAAGGGAGTCTGGTAGTGTAGTGCCTAAGGCATTTGACTGCTAACCAGAAGGCTGGTTGTTCAAACCCACCAGCCACTCCTCAGAAGGAAGACTGGGTAATCTACTTCCATAGAGATATTGCCTTGGAAACCCAACGAGGGGTCGCTATGAGTCAGATTTGACTCGATGGCATTGTTTTTTTTTTTTTTTTTTAGTTTGCCCAATGCAATCATCATTTGATTTCTTGACTGCTTATTCTAAGGCTGTTGATTGTGGATTGAAGTAGAATGAAATCCTTGACATATTTAATCTTTTCACTGTTTATCATGATGTTGCTTATTCATCCAGTTGTGAGTATTTTTGTTTTCTTTATGTTGAGATGTAATCCATACTGAAGACTGTAGTCTTTGATGTTCATCAGTAAATGCATCACTTTCTTCACTTCCAGCAAGCAAGGTTGTGTCATCTGTATATTTCAGGTAGTTAATGAGTCTTCCCCCAAAACTGATGCTGGGTTCTTCTTCATAGAGTCTAGCTTTTCAGATTATTTGCTGAGCACACAGATTGAATAAGTGTGCTGAAAGGATCCAACCTTGAACACACATTTCCTAATTTTAAACCATGCAGTATCCCCTTGTTCTGTTCTAATGACTGCCTCTTAGTCTATGTACAGGTTCCTCATGAGCACAATTAAGTGTTCTGGAATTCCCATTCTTCACAATGTTATCCATAGTTTGTTATGATCCACACAGTCAAATGCCTTTGTGTAGTCAATAAAACACAGGTAAACATATTTCTGGTATTCTTTGCTTCCAGTCAAGATCCATCTGACCAAAACCAAAACCAAGCCCACTGCCATTAAGTTGATTCCAACTCATAGTGACCCCCACTTTTTTTTTTTCCCCCATCTTTATGGAAGTAGACTGCCCAGTCTTCCCTCCACAGAGTGGCTGGTGGATTTGAACCACCAACCTTCTGGTTAACAGTCAAATGTCTAAGCACTGTGCCACCAGAACTTCTTATTCTAAATCCAGCTTGACTTGCTGGCAATTCCCTATCAATATAGTTGTTGTTGTTGTTATGTGCCATTGTGTCATCTCCGACTCATAGCGACCTTATGTGCAACAGAATGAAACACTGCCCAGTCATGTGCCAGCCTCCTGATCCCTACTATCCTTGAGCCCATGGCTGCAGCCACTGTATCAGTCTATCTCATTAAGGACATTCCCCTTTTTTGTTGACCCACCACTTTAGCAAGCATGACATCCCACTCCAGAGAATGGTCCCTTCTAACAACATGACCAAAGTAGGTGAGACAAAGTCTGGCCATGCTTGCTTCTAAGAAGCATTCCAGCTGCACTTCTTCCAGAACAGATTTGTTACTTCTTTTACCAGTCCATGGTACTCTCAGCATTCTTCGTTACCAACACCACAACGCAAAAGCATCAACTCTTCTTTGGTCTTCCTCATTCATCATCCAGCTTTTACATGCATATGAGGTGATTGAAAATACAATGGCTTGGATTGGATGCATCTTAGTCTTCAAGGAGATATCTTTGCTCTTCAGCACTTGAAAGAGGCTTTTGCAACAGATTTGCCCGATGCAATACATTTTTTGATGCCTTGACTGCTGTTTCCATTGGTGTTGATTGTAGAACCAAGTAATATGAAGTCTTTGACAACTTCAATCTTTTCTCCATTTATTGTGATGCTGTTTATTGGTCCAGTTGTGAGGATTTTTGTTTTCTTTATATTGAAGTATAATCCATACTGCAGACCGTAGTCTTTAATCTTCATCAGTACATGCTCCAAGTCATCCTCACTTTCAGTGAGCAAAGTTGTGTCATCTGCATAATGTAGGTTGTTAATGAGCCTTCCTCCCATTCTGATGCCATGTTCTTCTTCATATAGTCCAGCTTCTCAGATTATTTGCTCAAAATACAGATTGAATAAATATGGTGAAAGGATACAATCCTGACACACTTCCTTCCTGATTTTAAACCATGCAGTATCCCCTTGTTCTATTCAAATGACAGCCTTCTGGTCTATGTACAGGTTCCTCATGAGTACAATTAATGTTCTGGAATTCCCATTCTTTTCGATGGTATCCACAATTCGTTATGATCCACTATTGAATGCCTTTGCATAGTCAATAAAACACAAATAAACATCTTTGTGGTATTCTTTGCTGTCAGCTAAGATCCATCTGACATCAGCTATGACAGCCCTCACTCCACATCCTCTTCTGAATCCAGCTTGCATTTCTGGAAGTTTTCTGTCAATATACTGCTGCAACCATTTTTGAGTTATGTTCAGTAAGATTTTACTTACATGTCATATCAATGATATTGTTCAATAATTTCCACATTCTGTGGGATCACCTTTCTTTGGGATGGGTACAAATATGTCTCTCTTCTAGTCACTTGCCCAGGTAGCTGTCTTCCAAAATCTCTTGCATAGCTGAGTGAGTGCCTCCAGAGCAGCATCCCTTTGTTGAAACTTATCAATGGGTATTCTGTCAATTCCCGGAGCCTTTTTTTTTTTTTTTTTTTTTTTTTATTTCTTTTTTTTTTTTCTTTTTTTTTTTTTTTTTTTTTTTTTTTTTTTTAATTTTCCATATTCATTGTCCTTTTTTTTTTTTTTTTTAATTGTGATTTTGGTGAAAGTTTACCGAGCAAATTCACTTTCCGTACAGCAGTTCACATACACTATTCATCTCATGACATTGACTACAAGCTACTCCAATGCAACAGCTCCCCTCCCACTTCCTCCCAATAGTTACCTCTTCCCTGAGTCCATCCCTCCATGCACTCCTGCCCCCAGAGCTGTCTCCCTGTGCATAAACAGCCCTTCTTTCTCCCATGATTGTTCTCTCCAAGGAGAGTATCTACCTGGGGTAAATGTTCACTTCATATGCCTGTCTTTTGTTTGGCTAGAAGCCAAAGGTGTGGGTTCAATTCCAGACCAGAAGGGCAGCTAGGGGCCATAGTCTCAGCGGTTCCACCAGGCTCTTTCAGACCAGCAAACATGGTCTTTTTTTTTTTTCCAAGTAATTTTGAGTTTTCTTCCACATTTTTCTCCCACTCTATCCAGGATCTCTTACACAGATCTTCCTTTGAGTGGTTGACAGTGGTAGCCAGGCATGTTCTAGTTCTTCTGGTCTTATAGTCATATAGGCTAAGGATTACATGGTGTATACCAGTCACTTTGACTAATTGTTTCCATGAATCTTGGGTTTTCTTCATTCTTCTTTGCTCTGGATGAGGAGAGACCCATTGTTGCATCTAGATGGCTGCTTGCAAGCTTTTAAGATCCCAGTCACTACTTG
>NW_006922455.1:425060-444882 GCF_000298275.1 Orycteropus afer afer
GTTTTTGTTTATGGTGTGAGGTACAGATCTTGTTTCATTTTTCTGCAAATAGATATCCAGTTTTTCCAAGACCATTTATTAAACAAATATTCTCTTTCCCATTTAATGGATTTTGGGCCTTTGTCAAAGATCAGCTGACCACAGGTTGATGGTTACGTGTCTGTCATTGTCACTGGCCAATTCTTTGAGAAGTGGATGGCCTGTTCCTTCTTCTGAGTCTGTCTTAGTCTGGAAGCTTGCTGACACTCATCCACCATGGGTACCTCTGCTGGCATTTGAAACACTGATGGTGTAGCCTCTAGCCTCTCAGCAACACTTAAGCCACCACAGTATGACAAACTAACAGAAAAGTTTGTCTCTCTTAGCTGTTCCAAACTACACCACTCATTTCCTGGTCTCCCCCAACCTGTTCACTTACCTGTCCTGCCCCTAGGCACTTGCTCCACACACATAATACAGTGCTGCAACTCTTTCTGAATTTTCTTCAGCAAAATTTTACTTGCATATGGTAGTAATATTCAATAATTTCTGTTGGATTCTGTTGCATCACTTTTCTTTGGAATGGGCACAAATGTGACTCTCTTCATGTTGACCAGGTAGCTATCTTCCACATTTCTTGGCATAAATGAGTGCCTTAAGCACTGCATCCATTTGTTGAAACATCTCCATGGGAATTGGGTCAGTTCCTGGAGCCTTGTTTTTCACCAGTGCCTTCAGTGCAGCTTGGACTTCTTCCTTCAATACCATTGATTCTTGATCATATGCCCCCTCTTGGAATGGTTGAACATCTACCAATTCTTCTCAACCTGAGGAGCTCATCTTCCACCACTGTATCAGACCATGTTTCACTGCTATTCATAGGTTTTCAGTGGCTAATTTTTTCAGAAGTGGACCTGGCCATGTCCTTCCTAGTCTGTGTTAGTCTGGAAGCGCTGCTGAAAACTGTCCACCATGAGTGATCCTGCTAACATTTGAGATTCCAGTGGCATAGCTCCCAGCATCACAGAAACACTCGAGGCACCACAGTGTGACAAACTGACAGATGAGTGGTGGTATAAATGCAGATATATGCATTTGTCTACCCAACGATCTGAAGGAGCCTTTGTGGCACATAGTTTAAGAGCTTGACTATTAACCAAAAAGTCATGGAATCATAGAAGTGAAATTCAAAGTAAAACATCCTCAAACCTATTTGAAGAGTCTGGAAAAATCTTTGATTATAGTTATATTCATGTGAATATCCTCAATAATAGATTGGCAATCACATTTGATTTATGTACCTTATAAAGTTGTATAAAGCACAGAGTGTTCTTAGAAACGAGTCAAAAAGCTTTGGTTTCATTTCTTAATCACCTGGTGACTAGAAAAGTTGGTGGAACAGCAATGATGAAAGGAGTACTGAGGAATAAATCACTTGTGATGAGACAGCTGCGACTTTCATGGAATTTGGAGAAAACAACAGCTCAGCTCATCATAACCTTAAAGCCAAACATCCTTGAACTTCTAGTTGTCTTAGTAGTCAGCTGCTAGGTCTGTTGTGACATTATATCAAAGTTACTAAAAATAGGGAGCACTTATTGTCTGATTCTAGCCCAGAAATGACTTATAAATGCTTTGAGTGTTGCTCAAATGTGGCCTATTAATTCCCTGCACTAGAATCACCTTGGGGGTACTTCTTAAAAACGCAAATAGCTACTTACCACCCTGGACCTCCTGAATCATAAGCTTAATGTAGGAATTCAATGCCTGAGAATATGACACTGTTAACAAGCATATTAGGAAATTCTGAAATCTCCTAGTATGTTGAGGACAATTAGTAAGGTTGACAACAACTCTTTAAGCCTTTCCTTAAGCTTCAAGCCAGTTCTGCTGTATCCTGTATTCTTTTTTTAATGAGTTTATTTATATAAAATACATGTTTGCATACATGTATGTTTTTCAGTAATATGAGAGTCAGATGGTATGTTCTAAGTCCTAAGTCACAGAAGAGAGATCAATAAGGGCAAAGTAACCAAAGAAGACTGCATGAGGGGGCCTTGAAGCACAGCATTTAGGAAAGGGCAGGACGGATAAAGATCACTACTTGAGGCAAGCTGAGAGGGAATAAGAATAGTGGATTGTTCTTAGAGCAGAAACGATGCCTGCCTGATTAAATCAAGGAGTGCACAGTGTTTAATGTACTGGAAAATGAGAGTGGACAGGCGGGAAGGGGTTATGTAAGATCTCAAAAGTCAAGGGAAGTGTTTGACCTTGATATAGGCAGAAAAGGCAAATCATTCTTTCAAGTCTTGTATTTAGTTGTAGAGTTCACAAAAATAACAACAAAACACTGGCTTCAATATTTGTTTACACAATCCTGGAGTTCAGCCTCATATTCTCTTTGCTAATTTCATTATAAACGTTCTATTCTGTCATATCTGCCAGCAAGGTATGGCCTGGTGGAATCCTAATTAAACAACATCAAGATAAGAAATAATTGCTTAAAATCACAGCCCTGGATCAAACTGCGTTTCATGATTGCTTCACAAAGTCACTTAGCACACAGCTAATGAGTATTACATTTCCTCACGCTTCATTGCTGAACCTGTAATGATGCAACATCCTAGTGAAAAGGCTGCCTCTTGATAAAATACGCATATTTTTTAATGTGAAAAATATTGCGTTGTGCTCAGTTACTGAAGTTGTCTTCTTTTGGTAATAAACTAAATCACAAAGTTTCTTTGTGGAGTGAAATAAAAATTTAGTTGCATACTTTCACTTATATATACGTATTGAGTCTACAGTCAGAGCTGGATTTAATCCGGGGCCCCATAGGAATTTCTCTCAGAGACCTTCCCTGCCCGAGTATGACACCCAAATACCTAGCATTTCCCACAGGCAGCCATTGAGTCTCTCGTACCTCCGAGAGTTGTGCTTTGGAGCAAAAATTATGATAAGATAAATAAACCCAGGAACAAGATATCCCAGAGAGGGCTAAGGGGCTTAGTTTGAGCAGGGGGTCCTGCGACAGAGACGGCTCTTCCAGGCACTTAGACCGGCAACAGCCACACACGGTCCTCAGCCAGTCAGTCGCTCAGCCCCATAAAGAGAAGAGACCTCCCGCGGCCGACGCCAGGAGACTCCGAGGAAGTTACAGCGGCCAACGACCATGCCTGGGGCGCCTTTTGCCAGAACAGTGGCGGCCCAAGCAACACCAGCTAGCTACTTTGTGCTCATCTCCCGGCGGCCAGGACAGGGCGAAGGGGGGGATGCCTCCAGACCCGGAGTCTGCTGGGCCGCGCGCCTTTATGCACTTAGATTTGAGGCATGTTTTTTGTGTTTTTTTTTTCCCCTCCGGTGTTGCTAACCAGAAGGCTTGTGGTTCAAACCTACCAGGCACTCCTCGGAATGAAGGTTGGACAATCTACTTAGGTAGAGATACCGCATTGGAAACCCAAGGAGGGGTCGCTATGAGTCGCAATCCACTGGAGTGCAGTGTTTTGTTCATTTCTTTTTAATTCCCTGGAAGTAAATCCAGGCACATGCAACCCAGGGACACTCCACTGCTGCCTTCCAAGGGGGAAGCAAAAAACCCCAAACTGAACCTACTGATTTGGAGTGGATTCCACTCATAGCGACTCCTTTTGGGTTCCTGAGGTGGTAAATCTTTACGGAAGTAGATTGCCCAGTCTGTCTTCCAAGGAGCGGCTGGTGGGTTTGAATTGCCAACCTTCTGGTTAGCAGTCAGATGCCTTAGACACTATGCCACCAGAACTCCTTAGGGAGAAAGGAGCTATACCTTATATTCTTGATAAATGTTTACAATACAGGTTAACGTATTAAGCTTGAGCTACAACTCTTGGTATTGTGACTAACTGTAATTCTCAAGAGTCAGCATGTTTTTTTTTTTTTTTCCTTATTGGAACGCTTTTATGTTTTAGTTTATTGGGTTCAATTTCTGAAAGTGTTTAAAAGCAAGGAAACTAAGAAGAGAAAAAAAATGTATATTACAAATCAAGAAGTTTAAGAAAATTCAAGCTTTTCTTTTTATTTCCCCAAGGTAAGTCTTCTTTTTATTTTCCCAAGTTTCCCAAGGTAAGGCTTCCTGAAAAATCTGAGATTTTGTGTTGTCTAAATGTAAACTAGATCTTATGTACAGCGTGCTTGTTTTAATATCAAATAATAGGCAAATTGAAGCTGCAAGGATGCAGGGTTGAAATGCACAGCACCATCTACGGAAAAGTGGCTATTTAAGAAAATTAAATGTGTCACATGCAGGCATCCATTAGTAGCTATGTAGTGCTATCATAGCTCATTGCAATGGTGGTATAAACGTTTTTGTAGTGAACATCCCTTCAGGTTTTAGAGCTCTCATTTAACTCTGCCTTGGGAGAATGGAATGGAATTTTACATCTGATCTGAATGCATTTTGATTCTGGTGATACATTTCTGAGTGTGCCTGTCAGAGAATCAAGAAAGGCGTAGAAGATGACTGTATAGCATTATCTATAAAGGCAAATTGAAGTGGGATGATGTGAAATTTTTCTGGATAATTCAGTCAAGTGAAGGGGAAATATAGTTTGGGTTATGAATTATTTGTTCAAGTGTCTATGCTGATACAATCCATCATGGCCATTACTCAATTCTCCTTTTCCTGTGTAGCTAGCTGGGTGCTGTGATGTGTTCCTTTTAGTGCGATCCTAAGATTCCTGATTAGTGAGTGGTCTGGGTGTTTTTCCCCAGTATTCTCTTTTATATGCAATGGCTAGTATACAGTAGTAAATTTTGTTGAACATTTAAGTGCCAGTCACAACTCTAATTATTGTACTGCTCATTGATTGTACCAGCTCTGTGAGGTAGATGTTAACATTTCCATTTTATAAATGAAGAAACCAAGACTCAGTCAGCTTAGATAATTTGCAGTTAGTGTTTTAGCTGGGTTCTCTAGAGAAGCGAAGCCAGTGAAGTCTGTATAGGTATGTTTGTAAATACATAGAGATTTATCTCAGGAAAATGGCTTGCATGGTTTTAAAGTTTGGTAAGTCCCAAGTCCATGGGTCAGGTGTCAGGTTGGAGGCTTCTCTTGACTCCCTTAGCTGCAGGAGCTGATGAATCCAAGGTCAGTAGATCAGACAGTAGTCAGCTGTCTCACAGGCTGCAGAGGCTGATGACTCCCAAGTAGGTCAGATGATGATGGATAGATACAGGGTTCAGAGCAAGCAAGTGAACTTTGTCAGAATCCTCATACATATTGGATATAGGCCACACCCCCCAAGGAAATGCCCCTTACAGCTGGTTGGTGGATCACATCATGAGAGATGATTACATCATTATATAGTTGCCAAATGACATCATTACATAGCTGCCAAACCATTGAGAATCATGGCCCAGCAAAGTTGATAGCCATCACAGCTATCAAGTAGTCGATCCAGGATTCTAAATTACTTGTCTGACTTCAAAGCTCTGTCACTACACTATATTGGGAGTGTTAAGAATAGGTGTGTTTTATTTGTCTGTTGATGAAACTTTAAGTTGTTTGCACCTTGTGGCTATTGAGAATAATGATGTCATGAACACTGGTATGCAAGTATCTGCTTGCACTCCTGCTTTTAATTTCTTTTGGTATATACCTAGAAGTGGAATGGCTGGATCACATAGCAAGTTTACGTGGAGCCGCCCCAGGCATAGACCTCCGTAAGCCAGCCCGGGGAACAGCAGAAGGTGGCTGTTTGCATGTGTGAAGCCACCACTGTGGGCGCAGGCGGCAGTAAGCCAGACCTGGGACTGATGGAAGGCAGATGTTTGCCCCAGGGCAGGCCGGGTAAGGGAACAGGGCAGGTCAGACCAGGAAATGAGCAGAGCAGTTTAAAACAGCTAGGGGAGACAAACTTGGCTGTCAGTTTGTCCTACTGTGGTGGCTTGAGTGTTGCTGTGAGGCTAGAGGCTATGCCACAAGTGTTTCAAATGCCAGCAGGGTTACCCATGGTGGACAGCTTTCAGTAGATCTTCCAGAAAAAGACAGACTTGAAAGAAGGAAGAGGCCATCCACTTCTCAAAGAATTGGCCACTAAAAACCTTATGAATAGCAGTGAAACACTGTCTGATATGTTACTGGAAAACTATGAATAGCCTTGAAACATTGTCCAACATAGTGCCGGAAGATGAGCCGTCAGGTCCGAAGGTACTCAGAATATGACTGGAGCTGAGTTGCCTTCTCAGAGGAAAGCCAACCTTAATGATGTGGATAGAGTGAAGCTTTCAGGATCCTCATTGCTGATGTGACACACCTCAAGATTAGAAGAAACAGATGCAAACATCCATTAATAATCGGAACATGGAATGTACGAAGTATGAATCTAGGAAAACTGGAAGTTGTCAAAAATGAAATGGAATATACAAAGATTGATATCCTAGGCATTGTTGTTGTTGTTGTTATGTGCCATTGAGTCAGACCTGACTCATAGCAACCCCTCCCACTACGGAAGTAGATTGCTCAACCTTTTTTTGGAGGAGTGGCTTGTGGGTTTGAACTGCCAGCCTTCTGGTTAGCAGTCAAGTGCCTTAGACACTATGCCACCAGAGCTCCTAGACATTAGTGAGCTGAAATGGACTGGTTTTGGCCATTTTGAATCAGACGATCATATGATCTACTATGCCGAGAATAACAAATTGAAGAATGGCATGCCATTCATCATCACAAAGAATGTTTCAAGATCTATCCTGATGTACAATCCTATCAGTGACAGGATAATATCTATATGCCTACAAGGAAGAGAAGTTAATACTACTACTATTCAAATTTACGCACCAACCACCAAAGCCAAAGATGAGGAAATTGAAGATTTTTACCAATTTCTGCAGTCTGGAATTGACTGCATGCAATCAAGATGTGTTAATTATCACTGGTGATTAGAATACAAACGTTTAAAACAAAAAAGAATCACTGACAGTTGGAAAATATGGCCTTGGTGATAGAAATGATGCTGGAAATAGCATGATAGAATTTTGCAGGACCTATGACATTAATTGCAATTACTTTTGTTCAACAACACAAATGGCGGCTATACATGTGGCCTTTACCACATAGAGTACACAGGAATCAGATTGACTACATCTGTGGCAAGAGGTGATGGAGAAGCTCAATATCTTCAGACAAAACAAGGCCAGGAGCTGACTGTAAAACAGATCATCAGCTGCTCATATGCAAGTTCAAGTTTAAGATGAAAACAAATAAAAGAAGTCCATGAGAGCCAAAATATGACCTTCATTCATTCCCTCCTGAATGTAGAGACCATCTAAAGAATAGATTTGATGCATTGAACACCAATGACCAAAAACAAGAAGAACTGTGGGATGACATCAAGAATATCACCCATGAAGAAAGCAAAAAAGACAGGCAAAGAAGAAAAGACCAAAATGGACATCAGAAGAGATGTCATTTGCTAAAGCAAATGGAAGAATCAACAGGGTGAAAAAGCTGAACAGAACAGTTCAAAGAGTAGCTCGAGAAGACATCAGTTATTATAAAGAAATGTGCAAAGACCTGGAGTTAGAAAACCAAAAGGGAAGAGCACACTCAGCGTTTCTCAAGCTGAAAGAACTGAGGAAAAAATTTAAGCCTAAAATTGCAATATTGAAAGATTCCATGGGCAATATATTTAGTGATGCAGGAAGCATCAAGAGAAGATGGATGCACCGAACTGTGCACATAAGAGATAGACGACAGATGCTGAAACCAACCAATGTGTCCACAATACCACATTGCTATTAACACCAAACACTGGGCTATACAGATAAACACATAAACACCTGAGATGATCAAACAGGGATCAGTGAACAGAAGTATACTCTAGTCCAAGGATAGACTCAGCTGATGCTAATCTTGTACAGACACCAGTGATACCAAATACTTGCAGTCCTTACAGAAACAATAGAAGGCAGACACAGAGTAATCCCTCACAGACATCCCAACACTATGGGAGAGAGATCCAGTAGAGCTACTACCTCAGGACCATAGTACAAGGGGACACCAGACTCAATTGGCACAACAAAATACATAAAAGCATTGCTCCACATCCTACGTTGGTGAGTAGCGACTGGGGTCTTACAGCTTTCAAGCAGCCATCTAAGATGCAGCTAATGGTCTCCTAGCGTCGGAAGTGAAGAAGAACACACACACACACACACACACACACAAGGCATTTAGAAGCAATCAACCCTGGGACACAATGGCCCTTGAGACCAGAAGAACCGGATGCCTGGCTACCAATGCCAGCCACTCAGGAAAGGATCAAATCTGGAGATCCCGGATAGAGTGGGAGGGAAAACATGGAACAAAATCCAAAAACTCAATAATGACCAGAATTACTGGTCAGATGAAATCTGGTGAGACTCCCAATACTATGGCCCTGAAATACATTCAGTGCCTGGAATAAAACTCCCCCCCAGGAGCAGGCTCTCAGCCCAGTGGTTAGCAAGATGTACACGCAGACCACTCAACCCATGATGCTGCACTCACACACTCAATGGTAATACATCCTTTAAAGCAATATACCATGAGACACCAAAGGACCAACATTCAAACTGAGGAAATGCAGAACAAACAGGAGTGCATAAACATGAGGGACACAGGGGGAGTGTTGCAGGGTAGGGAGGGATGGCGACTGGGTTAGGGTTGGACATGGTGAATGGGGAATGAAACTAAATGTACGCATGACTTTGAATGTAAAACAAGCTCTTAAAAAAAAAGATGGATGGAATAAACAGAATCACTATATCAAAAAGAATTGGTCAATGTTCCTCCATTTCAGGAGGTGGCTGTGTTAGACTGGGTTCTCTAGAGAAGCAAAACCAGTAAAGTTTAGATATACAGAGAAAGAGAAATTTATCTTAGGAAAATGGCTCACACACTTATACAAGCTGGCAAGTCCAAAGTTTTTGGATCAAACGTCAAGCAGGAGGCTTTTCTTGACTCACGCAGCTTCAGGGGCTGAGGAGCTCAAGGTTGGCAGGCAGTATACTGACTGTTGACTCCAATGAATGACAAATCCAAGATCTCCAGGCCGAATGGCAGATTGTTTGCTCATGGACAGTTGTAGGCAGCACAACAGAATTCTGATCCACAAAAGAATGTCTCTTTTTCCAGGATGTCCATAAATATACTGGAAGCAGGCCACACCCCTAGGGAAACTCCCTTTCAATAGATTGGCTGTTCAAAACATATACATCTGACCCCATCATTGGAACAACCCACATCACAATTGCTTAAACCACACAGAATTGTGGTCCAGCCAAGTTGACACACAGTTCCAACTATCACATCACCCAAATCAATACTTGTCTCTACCTATCTAACATTGTTTCCTCCCCCTTCCCTCCAGCCCCTGGTAACCAACAAAGAAAATTTCCTTCCATATATAAACCCTTCCTTAACTTTTTACACTAACAGACTAATATAATATTTGTCCTTCTGTGATTGACATTTCACTGAGCATAATGTCCTCCAAGTTCATCCACGTTATGCAGTGTTTTGTAGATTCTACATTATTCTTTAGGGTTACATAATATTCCATTGTGTGTATGTACCATAGTGTGGTTATCCATTCTTTTGTTGATGGACACCTAGGTTGTTTCCATCTTTTTGTTATTGTAAATAGTGCTGCAATGAACATGGGTGTGCATATATCTGTTTTTGTCCTGGCTCTCACTTCTTTAGGACATATACCTAGTAACGGAATGGCTGGGTCAAATGGTATTTTTAATTCCAACTTTATAAAGAATCACCATAACGCTTTCCACAGTGGTTGTATCATTTTACAGTTCCACAAGCAGTGTATGAGAGTCCCAATCTCTCCACATCCTTGCTATTTTCTGAAAATATTTTCAGAAAATAACAATCTTTGTTATTTTCCCTCTTGTTGAGCTTTGCTACTAGTGCTGGGGCAAGATGGTATCTCATTGTTTTGATTTGCATCTCTCTAATGGCTAAGGATCATGAGCATTTCTTCATATGTTTGTTGGCCACCTGAATATCCTCTTTGGTGAAGTGTCTATTCATATCTTCTGCCCATTTTTAAATTGGATTATTTATCTTTTTGTTGTCAAGGTTTTGGAGTTTTCTATAACTTCTAGAAATGAGTGGTGGATTACCAAGACTCCTAATTTATATAGCTTTGAGGACATCAAGCTTTCTGGGTTGTTATCAACTTGACTGGTTGTTTTCTCTCTGTCTCATTTTTTAGTTCTCTGCTCATCACAACTTTGGATTTCTCTGTGATTCAGACTTTGAACTCCTCATTGTTCACTTTATAAGGGATTTGCACTGTGACTCATGACTTTAAATATCTGCTATCGGCCTACTTCCACCACTTGTCTGTAAGTTTGTTGTACCATGGTGGCCTGCATGTTGCTGTGAAGCTGAAGGCTATGCTACCAGTATTTCAGATACCAGCATGGTCACCCATGGTGGATAAGTTCAGTGGCGCTTCCAGACTATGACAGACTGGCAGAAGGATGGGGCCATGTATTTCTGAAAATTTGGCCACTGCAAACCTTATGAATAGCAGTGAAACACTGTTTGATGTGTTACTGAAAACTTTATGTATAGCCATGAAACATGAGCTGGGAGATGAGACCCTCAGGTTGGAAGACACTCAAAATACACTGGGGAAGTGCCTCCTTATAGTAGAGTTGACTTTAAGGATGTGGGTGGAGTCAAGATTTCAGGACCTTCATTTGCTGTTGGGGTATGACTCAAAATGGGAAGAAAGGGCTGCAAACATCCATTAATGATTAGAACGTGGAATGTATGAAGTATGAATGTAGGAAAATTGGAAGTTGTCAAAAATGAAATGAAATGTATAAAGATTAATATTCTAGGTGTTAGTGAGTTGAAATGGACTGTTTTTGGCCATTTTGAATCTGAAAATCATATAGTCTACAATGGCAGGAATGACAAATTGAAGAGGAATGGCATTGCATTCATCATCAAAAAGAATGTTTCAAGATCTAATCTGCAGTATAATGTTGTCAGTGATAGGATAATATCCATTTACCTACAAGGAAGACCAGTAAATATTATTCAAATTTACACACCAACCACTAAAGCCAAAGATGAAGAAATTAAAGATTTTTACGAACCTCTGAAGTCTCAAATTGACCAAACATGCAATGAAGATGTATTGGAATGTGAAAGTTGGAAACAAAGAAGATTCATCAGTAGTTGAAAATTATGGCTTTGGTGATAGAAATGACTCTGGAGATTGCATGGCAGAATTTTGCAAGACCAATGACTTATTCATTGCAAATACCTCTTTTTAACAACATAAATGGTTGGCTGTACATGTGGACCTTGCCATATCCACTACACACGTGGAAAGAGGCAGTGGAGGAGCTCAATATCTTCAGTCAAAACAAGGCTACGAGCTGACTGTGGAACAGACCATCAATTACTCATATGCAAGTACAAGTTGAAGCTGAAGATAAATTAAAACAAGTCCATGAGAGCCAAAATATAACCTTGATTACATCTCACCTGAATTTAGAGACCATCTGAAGAATAAATTTGGCACATTGAACACCAGCGAATGAAGGCCAGATGAGTTATGGGATGACATCAAGGACATCATAAATGAAGATAGCAAATGGTCATTAAAAAGAAGGTAAAGGAAGAGAAGACCAAAATGGATATAAGAAGAGACTCTGAAACTTGCTCTTGAACATAGAGAAACTAAAACAAATGGAAATGATGAAATAATAGAGCTCAACAGATTTCAAAGGGAAGCTCAAGAAGACAAAGTAAAATATTATAATGAAAGACCTGAGGTTACAAAACCAAAAGGGAAGAACACACTCAGCATTTCTCAGGCTGAAAAAAACTAAGAAAATAGTCAAGCCTTGAGTTGCAGTACTGAAGGATTTTATGGGCAAAATATTGAATGATGTAGGAAGCATTTAGAGAAGATGGAAGGGATACACAGAGTCACTGTACCAAAAAGAATTGTTTGATGTTGAACTATTTCCGGAGGTAACATATGATCAAGAACCAATGGTACCAAAAGAAGAAGTCCAAGCTGCACTGAAGGAATTGGTGGAAAACAAGGCTCCAGGAATTGATAGAATATCCACTGAGATGTTTCAACAAATGGATGCAGTGCTGGAAGCATCTACTCGTTTTTGTCAAGAAATTTGGAAGACCTGACTGGAAGAGATCCATATTTCTGCCCATTCCAAAGAAAGGTGATCCAAAAGAATGTGGAAATTATTGGACAATATCATTAAGATGACACACAAGTAAAAGGTTGCTAAAGATAATTTTAAAATGGTTGCAGCAGTATATTGACTGGGAACTTCGAGAAAATCAAGCTGGATTTCAGAAGAGGGCATGGAATGAGGGATATCATTGCTGATGTCAGGTGGATCTTGGCTGAATGCAGAGAATACCAGAAAGACATTTACCTGTGTTTTATTGGCTATGTAAAGGCATTTGACTGTGTGGAACCTAACAAATTATGTATAACATTGTAAAGAACTGGAATTCCAGAACATTTAATTGGGCTCATGAGGATCCTGTACATAGCCCAAGAGACTGTCTTTCAAACAGAACAAGGCAATACTGCATGGCATAAAAGCAAGAAGGGTGTGCGTCAGAATTCCATCCTTTAACCATACTTACTAAATCAATATGCTGAGCAGATAATCCTAGAAGCTGGACTATATGAAGACTGCGGCAACAGGATTGGAGGAAGACTCATTAACAACCTGTGATATGCAGATGACACACCCTTGCTTTGCTGAAAGTGAAGATGGCTTGAAGGACTTACAGATGAAGATCAAAGACTACAGTCTTCAGTATGGATTTCACCTCAAATAAAGAAAACAAAAATCCTCACAAGTGGACAAGTAAGCAACATCACGATAAATGGAGAAAAGATTGAAGTTTTCAGGGATTTCATTTCACTTGGATCCACATTCAACATCCATGGAAGCACCAGTCAAGAAATCAGACATTATATTGCACTGGGAAAATCTGCTGCTAAAGACCTCTTTAAAGTGTTCAGAAGCAAAGATGTCCCTTTGAAAATTGTGCTTTGCCTAACCCAAGTCATGGTATCTTCAGTTACCTCATATGTATGTGTAAGGTGAACAGTGAATAAGGAAGAAGAAGAGTTGATGCCTTTGAGTTGTGGTGTTGGAGAAGAATACTGAAAATACTGTGGACTGCCAAAAGAATGAACAAATCTGTCCTGGAAGAACTGCAGCCAGAATGCTCCTTGGAAGTGAGAATGACAAGACTTGATCTCACTTTCTTTGGTCATGTTGTCAGAAGGGACCATTCCCTGGAGAAAGATATCGTGCTTCATGAAGTAAACGGTCAGCAAAGAAGGGGAAGACTCTCAATGGGAGGAGAGTGGCTGGGAGAGTGGCTGCAATTGATGGACCCAAACATAGCAAGGATTGTGAGCATGGTACAAGACTAGGCAATGGTTTGTTCTGTTGTACATCAGGTCACTGTGAGTCAGAGCTGACTCGATGGCACCTAATAACTACAATGTAGGCCTACTTCCAAATTTATATCTTTAGCCTTGACTACAGCCCAACTCTGGATTCACCTATCCACTTGACATTGCTACTTGACCAACATGAATCTAAAATATATAGAGAACAGAACTATCAATCCCCATGTTCCAACTCCCCCATCCAATTCTCCTCCAGACCTCCCCAACTCAGAAAGTGACACTATCAGTGCTTAGGCCAAAGCCAAGCTTTGATTCTTTTATTTCACCCTTTCCCACCATTTTTAATCCATCAGTATGCTCTTTTGATTCAGTTTCCAAAATACATACCAAATCCCAATGCTTCCCTTCATACACACTGCTTGTGCCCTCTCTTCATTTGACTGATGAAATTATCTCTGAACTGGTCTCTCTTTTCCTGCTTTTGACCCGATGCAATGCTCTCAGGAACAAATGGCTTCTTAAAATGTTCCTGAGGTCAAATCACCTCTCCCCCACTGGAAAGCCTCCACTGAGTTTTCCGCTCTTATAATGCAACTAAGATTGCTTTCCATTTTTGACAAACGACACGGGGTCTGGTTCAGCCTTCCCTTCTAACTTTCCCTGTTCCCATTTTGTTTCTCTAGCAGCCCATCTTCTTTCCCTGTCTGATACATGATGTCTTTGCTGCTATTTCAAGGCCTGTGCACTTATTATTTCCCTCCTGGGATGTTCTTAGTCCAAAGCTTCCCATTGGTGAGTCCTCATGGTTCATGTCTTAATCAGCCGTTTCTTCCTCAGAGAGGACTTCCCGATGGCTCCATATAAAGTGGGAACATATAGTGATGCTGTATTACATGACCCTATTTTATTTTATTTAGTGCATTTAACATAGGTTGAACCACAATAAAATAAAGTTTTATTATTTTTTATTGTGTTCAGAAATGATCAATTTCTTATGATTCAGCCTGGTATTATCTAAAATGCTATTTGTTAAGAGGAGAGAGGAGGGAGGAGGGAGGAGGGAGGAGGGAGGAGAGAGGGAGAAGGAGAGGGAGAGGGAGGAGAAAGGGAATTGATTTCAAGACAATGGCTCATGCTGTTGTGGAGGCTGGCAAGTCCCAAATCCATGGGTCAGGAGTCAGGCTGGAGAATTCTCCTGACTCACATGGTTGCAGGGGCTGACAATGTAAAATCTTCAGGTCAGACAGCAGGCTGCTGGCTCATGTTTCAAGAACCTCAGGATAGAGGATCAAGAGAGGTGAGCTTTGCCAGAACATCCACATATATTGGCTACTGACCACATCCCCAAGTAAAAGCCCTTTTCAGCTGATTGGCTGCTCACATCAGATGACAAAGGCTAATTACATAATATCTGAGAAAACACTGACAATCTTAACCAGCAAGGAGGATGCCGACTTGGGGGAAAGGACAAGTTCACATACCTGAGATTTAGGAAACTTAGCTGGAACTTGGCCAGAAAGCCTATTTTACAAGAGGCAGAGAGAAACATTTAGGTACTAATGAGGCCATAATGAGCTGAGGTCTGGCCTTCTCAACCCCAGTTACATGTAAAAATCATAATGGGAGATTCAAAACATACAGATGCCTGGACCCCAAGCCACCTGATTCTAAGCAAAATCTCTTGAATGAACCCAGGTAGCAGAGTGTTATGAAACTCCCAAAGATTTGAATATAATGTTGGGATTGAGAACCACTGGCTTAGGTGAAGAAATATATAATACAATTGAGAGTCCCTGGGTTGTACAAACATTTAACATGCTCAGCTGATAAACAACAGGTTGGAGGTTCAAGTTCACCAAGAGAAGCTTGGAAGAAAATTCTAGTGATCGATTTCTGAAAATTCAGCTGCTGAAACCCTACGGAGCACAGTTCTACTGTGTATTTTGGATGCACATGGGGCTGCCAGGGAAGCCATGAGTTGGAATTGACTGCATCTGGTATAATGCAGTTGTGCCGTTTGGCAGAGCTAAAATCAGGGCAACATTGCTGGGCTTTTAATTTGTAATGTTAATAGATGCTTTGATTCCTCAGTGTAGAGAGCCAGCAAATCTCACACAGCATCACCAACACTAGTTAATACCTTATATTTGCAATTTTATTGTCAATTTTCAGAAGCATATTTATACTTAATTTGCAAAACCAATCTCAAGAGTAATCAGAAATTGCATTCTATTTCAGTTTTTCTTTCTTTCTTTTAACTTTTTATTGTGATTTGTGAGAAAGTTTACAGAGCAAATTCATTTTCCATTCAACAGTACATATACGTTTTGTTTTGTGATACTGATTGCATTCCCCACAGTATAATAATAGCACTCTTCCCATTTCCTCCCTGTGGGTACCTTTTCTCTGCATCCTTCTTTCCAATGCATTCCTGCCTTCTGAGTTTTCTCCCTGTGCAAATTCTGCCTTTCTAAACTCTCATGGTTTGTTTTTCCAAGCAGTGCATCTACCTGGTGTAATTGTTCACCCTGTAAGGCCTATTATTTGGCTGAAAGTTAAGTCAATGGAATGAGCTCAATTCCAGGCATGAAGTGTGACTAGACGCCATAGTCTTGGGGATTTCCTCAGTCTTATCAGACCAGTAAGCCTGGTCTTTTTAATGACTTTTGGTCCACATTTTCCTCCTAGTCTATCCAGGATCTCCAATTTTGATCCCTTTCTGAGTGGTTGTCAGTGGTAGCTGGGCCACATCTAGTTTTTCTAGTCTCAAGCTCATGTAGGCTGAGGTTCTCATGGTCCACAGGTCCCTTGGACTAATTGTTTCCCTGCATCTTTCATTTTCTTCACTCTTCTTTGCTCCACACAAGAAAATGCCAATAGTTGCATCTTAGCTGGCCGCTTCCAGGCTTTTAAGACCCCAGTCGCTACTCACCAAAGTAGGATGTGGAACAATATATTTGTGTAATATGTTATGCCAATTGAGCTTCATCTCTCTGCACAACCATGGTCCTGAGCCCCCAGGCCCAGCAATTCACTCCCTTAAGGTATTTGCTGTGGCTTTGCCCTATTAGCTCTATTGTCTATATGGACATTTTTACACCACATACAGGGACATATATAGAAATATCATCTGCCAAACCTATATGTGGTCATGGGTATATTCCCTTTCACCAGCCCCTACCTAATCATCTTGACTGTCTAGCTAAGTATCGGCCACAGATCGATGTTTGTTTTTACTGATAATGCAGCATTGTGCAGGTAAAAGTATTTACTTCTGCTGTGTGTTCCCCTTGTGTGCTTCTCTGTGTCTTCTTTTTCCTTAGTGTTATTGTGCTGGTCACCTGCTTTTGGTATATTGGTTTTCCTTCACTCAAATAAATGCATGTCTCTTACCTAGCTAGCAATTTTTCCCTCCCCTTTCCTTCCAACCCTGGTAACCAAAAAGGAAGTTTCCTTCCATGCATAAACCTTTCCTTGACTTTTTATAATAGTGGTCTCATACAATATTTGTCCTTTTGTGATTGACTTATTGCACTCAGCATAATGTCCTCCAATTCCATCCATGTTATGAGGTGTTTCACAGATTCTTTATTCTTTAATGTTGCATAGTATTCTGTTGTATGTACCATAGGTCGGTTGTCTGTTCATGAGATGATGGGCACTTACGTTGTTTCCATCACTTTGCTATTGTGAATGTGCTGCAATGTGTCCTGGTTTTCATTTTTAAAGGATATATTCCTAATAATGGGATTGCTGGACCAAATGGTATTTCTATTTCCAACTTTTTAAGGAAGCACCATATTGTTTTCCACAGTGGTTGTACCATTCTACAGTTCTACCAGCAGTGTATGAGAGTTCCAATCTCTCCACATCCTCACTAACATTTGTTGTTTTCTGTCTTGTTGAACTTTGCTATTATTTCTTGGGTGAGATGATAACTCGTTGTTGTAGCGTAGTGCCTAAGGCACTTGACTGCTAATCAGCCACTCCTCAGAAGGAAGGTTGGGCAATCTACTTCCGTAGTGATATCACCTCAGAAACCCAAGAGGGGTCACTATGAGTCGAGTCTGACTCGAAGGCACATAACAACAACAACAACGGCTAATGATCATGCACATTTCTTCATGTGTTTGTTGGCCACCTGAATATCTTCTTTGGTGAAATATCTGTTTATGTCCCCTACCCATTTTTCTATTGGATTGCTTATCTCTTTGATGCTGAGATGTTGAAGTTCTCCATAAATTTTAGATTTAAGTCCCTTGTTGGATAGGTTGTTGCCAAATATCTTTTCCCAATCTGTAGGTTCTCTTTTTACTCTTTTGGGGAAGTCTTTTGATGCACATAAGAATGTACTTTTTAGACGTATCAGTCCTGTAGTTTATCTTTTGCTGTTTGTGCATTTTTAGTTGTGTTTGATAGTCTATTTATGCCATAAATTAGGGCCCCTAATTTTTTAAATGAAATTTGTAGTTTTAGGCTTTGTATTAGATCTCTGATCCATCTTGAGGTTGTTTTTATGGTGTGAGGTATGAATGTTGTTTCATTTTTCTGCAAATGGGTTATAGAGTTTTGCCATTATGATTTGCTTAAGAGATTGTCTCTTCTCTATTTAATGAGTTTTGGCCATTTGTAAAAAAATCAGCTGTCCATAGGCTGATAGATCTATTTCTGGATTCTCAGTTCTGTTCCATTGGTCTATCTCTCTGTCACTGTACCAATACCAGGCTGCTTTTACTACCATGGCTGTATAGTAAGTTTTGAGATTGGGGAGTGTGAGACTTCCTACTTTGTTCTTCTTCAGTAGTGCTTTGCTTATTGAGGTCTCTTTCCTTTCCATATAAAATTAGTGGTTGTTTTTCCACTTCCTTAAAGAATGCTGAGGGACTCTGGATTGGGATTGCATTGGCTCTACAGATTGCTTTGGGCAGTATTGACATTTTTCACAATATTCAGTCGTCCTATTCATGAGCATGGTATCTTCTTCCATTTCTGTAGATCTCTTATAATTTCTCATAGTAGTGTTTTGTAGTTTTCTTTGTATAGATAGGTCTTTTATGTGCCTGGGGAGATTTATTCCTAAGTATTTTATGTTTTTGGTAGCTATTGTAAATGGTATTTTTTCCTTATTTCCTTTTCAGAGATCTCTTTATTGATGTAGAGGAACTCAATTGATTTTTGTATGCTGATGTATCCTGCCACTTTGCTGGATCTTTCAATTAGTTCCACTGGTTTTCTTGCTGAGTCTCTGGGATTTTCTATGTATAAGATCATATCATCTGTAAACAGTGATAGTTTTACTTCTTACATACCAATCCAGATGCCTTTTATTTCTCTCTCTTGCCTTACTCCCCTGACTAGGACCTCCAATACAATGCTGAATAGAAGTGATAATAAAGGGCATATTTTTCTGGTGCCTGTTCATAAGGAGAATGCTTCCAGTCCTTTTCCATTAAGAATAATGTTGGCTGTTGGTTTTGTGTATATGACCTTTATTATGTTGAGGAATTTCATTTCTATTCCTATTTTGCTGAGATTTATCAGGAATGGGTGTTGGACTTTATTGAATGCCTCTTCTGCATCAATTGGTATGTGGTTCTTTTCCTTTGTTTTATTTATGTGGAAGATTACATTGTTTTTCTAATGTTGAACCATCCTTGCATACCTCGTATGAATCTCAGTTGGTCATGGTGTATTATTTTTTTGACATAGTGCTGGGTTTTATTGGCTAGGATTTTGTTGAAGATTTTTGCTTCTAAATTCATGAGGGACATTGGTCTGTAATTTTCCTTTTTAGTGGTGTCTTTGCCTGCTTTTGCTATCAAGATTATGTTTGCTTCATAAAATGAATTCAGGAGGATTCCATCCTTTTCTGTATTCTGGAATAATTTGAATAAGACTGGTGTCAGCTCTTCTTTGAATGCTTTGTAGAATTCTCTAGTGAAGCCACCTGGGCCAGGACTTTTATAAAAAAATAACCTGTTCAATTTCTTCTTTTCTATGAGTCTGTTCAAATTTTCTACCTCAATCTGTGTTAGTTTAGGTAAGTACTGTGTTTCTAGAAATCTGTCCATTTTTAAATTTGTTGCAGTACAGATCTTCCTAGTATCCTGATATTATCCTTTTAGTTTCAGTCAGTCCTGTTGTGATGTTGCTCATTTCATTTCTTATTCTTGTTATTTGCATCTTTTCCTTCTTTCCCTTTTTTAAATATGACAGTGGTTTGTCAGTTTTATTAATCTTAATCTGTTCAAAGAACCAACTTCTAGCCTTGTTGCTTCTTTTTTTTTTTTTTTCTGCTTGATTCTTTATTATTTCTTTTCTTCTGGTGACTGTATGATTTTTTTGCTGCTTTTTTTTTTTTTTTAATTGTTGGAGGTGTTTGGTTA
>NW_006922455.1:444982-450045 GCF_000298275.1 Orycteropus afer afer
GGTGTTTGGTTAAGGTGTTTACTTTAGCTTTCTTCTTTCTTGATGTGTGCATTTATTGCTATAAATTGCCCTCTCATCCCTGCTTTTCCTGTGTCCTAAAGTTTTTCTTTTTTTATTCTTGTTTGATTCAAGAAATTTTCTAATTTCCTTTCTTTCTTTTTTGCTTCTATTACTCAGTAGTTTTTAAGGAGGGTGTTACTCAGTTTCCAAGTATTTACTTTTTGTCTTTCAATCTTCCTATGTTGTCTAATTTTATAGCATTGTGATCTAAGAAGATGCTTTCCAGTATGTTTTGGTTTTCTAGTGCTACTCTAACAGAAAATACTGCAAGTGGATGGCTTAAACAAACAGGGATTTATTCCCTTACAGTTTAGGAGGCTACAAGTCCATATTCCAAGTGCTAGCTCTAGGGGCAAGATGAAACTCCTTGACCTTGGGCTTCTGCTCTGCCTCTTGCTCCTGGCCCACTAAAGCTGGAGGCATCTCTTAGCTCAGGCAGCTGCTGGCTTCTGAGGCTGATAAACCCAAGGTCAACAAATAAAGTGATACAGTCCCAAGATTACCAAACAACATGACAGGCCACTAGTTCAAGTCCAATGACAGTCCAGAGATTGGCAGGAAAGATGGCAGGCTGCTGTATGAAGACTCAGCTACATGCAGGGTCCAAGTGTGCCAAAAAGCTGCAGAGATTTTTCTCAAAGCTTCTTCTTGTATACTGGAAGCAGACCACATCCCTAAGGCAGCTACTCAGCTGCTCCAGTAGATTCCACCATGGAGTTGATTACTAGTCTCATCACAGGGAATAATTACATCCAGCTGCCCAGCCACTCAAAACCAGGCTCAGCCAAATTGACAAATAATTTTAGCTATCATACACTATGTCTATGCTTTTAAATTTATTGAGGCTTGCTTTGTGGACTAACATATCACCTGTTCTGGAGAATGTTCCATGTGTGCTGGGAAAAAAATGTATATTGTGCTGTTGTTGGGTGAAGTGCTCTGTAGATGTCTATAAGGTCAAGTTGGTTGACTGTATTGTTTACTTCTTCTATATCTTTTTGAGTTTTTTTCTAGGTGCTCTATCCTTCATTGAAAGTGTTGTATTGAAGTCTCCTACTATTACTGTGGAGTTATCTATTTTTCTCTTCAATTCTGTCAAAGTTTTATGTATTTTTGGGCTCTTTCATTGGGTGTGTATTTATTATGGTAATATCCTCTTGTCCAATTGAACAAATTGGGCCTTTAATCATTATATAATGTTCTTCCTTGTCTCTTATGGTGGTTTTTGTCTTAAAGTCTATTTTATCAGAAATTAATATTGCCACTTTGGCTCCTTTTTGATTGCCATATGCTTGGCATCTTTTTTTCCAACCTTTGCTTTTTAGTCTATTCTTGTCTTTGTGTCTGAAGTGTGTCACTTTTAGACAACATATTGATGGGTCATTACAAAAACGACAAGGAGGCCACATGTTCTGACCTCTTCTGATCCCACAAGAGGAAGACAGGATTACCAGCAGTAACCCAAGGCCTATTACTGCAAGGCCAAACATGCTGCCTCCCTCCAGCCCTTTCACCAATCGTTCCTCCCAAAGCACCCACCACCTCTCTCCTGGGTTCAATAATTCGCTGCAGTGGCCACACAGAGCTCACAGATTATGGGGTTTATTAGGGAAGCACCACAGGCTACAATTCAAGTTCAGGAAAAATGCTCAGTCTCTCTCCCAGCCCACCGTCCCTCGGCCAACAGTCTCTCACAGTCTCTTTCCCAGCAGTACTGGTCCCTCGGTGTCTCACTCAGAAATGTGTGTCTCTTGCGTCTCTTTCCCAGCAGCACGTGTCTCTTTCTGGAGCGTGTGTCTCTTTCAGCAGCACGTCTTCCTCAATCAGCAGTCAGAGAGAGTTCTGCCTCTAGGAGGCCTCCCTTTGAGCCTGGCAGACTGGCCAAACTAGCCAATCACAGCATCATAACTCTAAGCACCTGAGAGAGAGTGGGAATCTCCCAGAACATTGTTTTGTGCCACTCCCAACAGATATACTCCAGGTGGGCGACTTTAGCAATCAGGATCTCCTCGGTTGCTAATAGCAATTCCCACCTTGGAATTTACAAAGACTTATGGGTAGAAAAGCCACATTAAGTAATTTACTACACCGCAGTCATGTTTTCTTATCCATTCTGCAACTCTGTCCCTTGATTGGTGCATTTAACCCATTTACATTCAGTGTAATTATTGACAAGTATGAGTTTATTGGTGTAATTTTGTTATGTGTTTTGTGGTGTTGCTGGCTTCTTTGTTCCATATAAATTTCTGTGCTGAGCTCATTTTGTTTATGAATTTTTAGAAATCATTTCCTTTGTTGCCTTTGTTTTAGTATTTATTAAATATTTATGCTTTTTCTTTTTTTTTTTATTTTGATGAGAAGGTTTATTAATTTTCTTTGAGGTTACCTTGTGATTTATTATATGCTTTCCAAGTTTAAAACAGTCCACTTTATCTTGAAATCATCTTGACTTCCTCTCCATTTGGAAGTTCTGTTCCTATACTATTCCCTCTTTTTGGTTTGTATTTGTTCTCATTTAGCAATTGATGTCTCTGGTTTCCTGTTTACAGTCTGGTAAGTTTATTTTACTTTTTCTAGGTTGGCTTCTGGGCTATGTTGTCATGTGTGTTAGTCATTGTTTTTTTTGTTTTGTCTGCTGTTGTTGGGTCTCTGTCCAGAGGACTCCTTTTAGCATCTCTTTTATCATTGGCCTTTTTTTTTTTTTTTTTAATACAAATTACCTTAATTTCTATTTATCTGGACATATCCTACTTTTAGAATCATATTTGAGGGATAGTTTTTTGGGGTATATACTTGTTAAGTAGTAATTTTCTTCTCTTCTGGGTTTTATATATGTCATTGTATTGCCTTTTTGCCAGCATGGGGCCTAAGTCCAGAGCTTAGTCTTATTGGTTGCCCTTTGTAGGTGACTTTTGGTTTTCCCATGCTGCCTTGCCTTTGGCTTTGGGCAGTTTGATTATGACACATGTTGATGATTTTCTTTTGCAGTCTATCCTGTTTGGGGTTCACTGAACTTTTTGAATGAGTATCTTCTCATCTTTAATCATATTAGGGAAGTTCTTTTCCAACAAACCTTCAATAGTTTTCTCTCTGGTTTTATTTGTCTTTGTGGTAGTTAAGGTTATGTGTCAGTTTGGCTAGGCCTAGTTTTGAGTGGCTAGGCAGCTGGATGTAGTTATTCCCCATGAAGAGACTGATAATCAATTCTATGGTGGAATCTACTGGAGCAGCTGAGAAGCTGCCTTAGGGATGTGGTCTGCTCCTAGTATATAAGGAGAAGATTTAGGAAAGGTCTCTGGAGCTTTTTGGCATTCTTGGACCCTGCATGTAGCTGAGCTCTTCATCTCAATGGCCTGCCTTATTGTCTGCTGATCTTGGGACTGTAATAGACTTGAACTACTGGCCTGCCATGTTGTTTGATGATCTCAGGACTGTGCCATTGTATTGTCAGCCTTGGGTTTGTCAGTCTCAGTAGCCAGAAGCTGCCTGAGTTAAGAGAAGCCTCCAGCTTCAGTGGGCCAGGAGCAAATGGCAGAGCTGAAGTCCAAGGTCAAGGAACTTTCACCCAGCCCCTACAGTTGGCACTTTGAACTCAGACTTCTAGCCTCCTAAACTGTAAGAGAATAAATCTCTTCTGTTGAAGCCATCCATTTGTGATATTTCCTTATAAATTAGCACTAGAGAATCAAAACAGAATTTGGTACTAAGAGAGTAGAATGCTGCTCTGACAGATAACTAAAATGTGGAAATAGGAGTGGAGTGTGTCCTTAACATGAGATCACTGAGCTTAGACCTTGGCAGAGAGAGCCCAGCAGAGAGATGGCAGCAGCAGAGCTGAGACCGGCATGAGACAATGACAGCCTTACTGGCTCACGATTCAAGAAAACTAAGTGTCTTTTGGGCAGAAAGATTCCTGTTGGAGTGGGTTGCCTCTGGGCATTAATTGGAAGAAGCTGAGAGACCAAGGTTATGAGAAGAGCTGCCTCAGCCTCAAAGGGTAGAACCATGGCCTCTGGGGATAGAACCACCATAGCTGCCTAGGTTTCAAACTGTCAGATCTTCACCAACTTGGTTCTAGAGTATGGGGTTGTGGTTCATGAGGGCCAGTAGGATGGAGTCAGACCTGCTGCCCAAAAGTGAGGGGGCAGGGCTACCATACCCAAGTGGCAGAGGAATGGAGCCTGTGTCCAGGGGGGTGAGGTCAGCACAGATGGACTAAGAGACTCAGGCCACCCAATGAAGGAGAGTTATAGAGATCTCAAGTTGACAAGTGATGGAATTGTGGTAATTAAGGTCATGTATCAACTTGTCTGGGCCTGGTTTAGAGTGGCTGGGTAGCTGGATGTAGTTATTCCCCAATATGAGACTGGTAATCAACTCTATGGTAGAATCTACTGGAGCAGCTGATAGCTGCTTTAGAGATGGCTCAGATTCCATTATATAAGAAGAAGCATTGATAAAGGTCTCTGGAGCTTTTTGGCATGCTTAGACCCTGCAAGTAGCCGAGTCTTCATCTCAATGGCCTGCCGTGTTGTTTGTTAATCTTGGAACTCTGCCATTGTACTTGTTGGCCGTGGGTTTGTCAGCTTCAGCAGCCAGCAACTCCCTGAGTTAAGAGAAACTTCCAGCTTCAGTAGGCTGGGAGCAACAGGCAGAGCTGAAGTCCAAGGTCAAGGGGCTTTCACCCAGCCCCTAGAGCTAGCACTCTGAACTCAGACTCCTAGCCTCCTAAACTGTAAGACTCCTAAACTGTAACACTTTCCCTTGTTACCCTCCCGAGAGGGACCGGGTCTCCAGGAGCAAGGTAAGCACGGGCAGGCTTGTGCTTAGTCCCCGGGAGCGAGGTAAGCATGGGCGGGCTTGTGCTTACTCACTGATCTGCACTGAACACTTTCCCTTGTTACCCTCCCAAGAGGGACAGGGTCTCCGGGAGCAAGGTAAGCATAGGCGTAGCACAGAGTAGCAGGCCGGGAGAGCAGGAGAAAGGGGTAAAACCCAGGAAG
>NW_006922455.1:453320-459570 GCF_000298275.1 Orycteropus afer afer
GTCGACGAAAGAGGGGGAGGCCTTCAAGGAGATGGATTGATACGGTGGCTGCGATGATGGGCTCAAGTATAGCAGGGATTGTGGGGCTGGCATGGGATCGGGCAGTGTTTCGTTCTGTTGTGCATGGGGTCACCATGAGTCGGAAACGACTCGATGGCACTTAACTAACAACAAACTGTAAGAGAATAAATCCCTGAATGTTAAAGATATCCATTTGTGATATTTTCTGTTACAGTGACACTTGTTGTTGTTGTTATATGCCATCGAGTCAGCCCCGACTCATAGCGACCCCTAGAGAACAAAAATAGTCTGTTTCTGTTCTGGACTTCTAATAATACGTAAATTATTCTCCTTGATGGTGTCCCACATAAATCTGAGGCTTTCTTTTTTTTCCCCCTTAACAAAGCAGTATTGAGAGATGTGTCTTCAGTCTTACTAGTTCTGTCTTCCATCAATTCGATTCCACCCCTTTGCCCTTTAAAATTATCATTTTCTGAAATCTTAGTATTCATCTTCTGGATTTCCATTTGCTGCTCTTTGTCTGGTTTCTAACTTTTCATTTATTTTGTCAGTGTGTTCTTGTATTGCTTTCCTAAATTCTTCTAGAATTTTGTCTGTTTTCCTTAATTTTGTCAGTGCTTTCCTTGATTTTGTCATTGTTCTTGTTCTGTCTCTCGATCTGTTAAAGTTACCTAAATGTAACTCTTTTAAATTCTTTTATCAGGTAATTCCAATGCCATTTCTTCTTCATGCAGGTTTTCTGGCTGTGTATTCTAGTCCCTTGTTTGTACTATTTTATGTTACTTCTTTGTGTGAACTAAGATTGTCAGTTGTCTCCAAGACATTTTGATGTAGTTGTATTTATATTTAATTGGTGATTGTATGTTGTTGTGATTTGTCCAGTTATTATTTTTTTTCTCTCTTTTTTTGAATCTGAGTGACTGGTGCTGGTGTGCTACTCTTTTCACTAATTTGGCAGCACTTAGGCATCCACCACCTGTCTCCTGGTGGGTGTGATAAAGGATGAGAATATGTGCACTGATCTCTGTTATCTGTTCGGGTAGAGCAGTTGAAGGTAGATTTGGCTGGTATTGGTCGCCATCTATCATCGATCAATTGGTGCAACAGCAGGTGGTGGCACTCACCCAGTGTGTGGGGTTGCAGGTGTGGATGTGGTTGTGTTGTGTTGGCACAGTTGCTTTCTGGCTGTCAGCCACCAGTGTGGTTACCTGTGCAGTCCATGGCAAGTGGAACCAATTATCAGTTTGCTGCCCAGATCAGAATCCTGCTTACAAATATTCAAAATGGCCATGCTATCAATCCAGTCAACAGTCCACAGCTCCATTTGTCTCCTTAGTTGCTGTTTTCATTCAGCTTCTTCTACTAGTTGGTATTTGTTGTTGTTGTTGTTGTGTGCCATCAAGTCGGACCCGACTCATAGCGACCCCTCCTTGGGTTTCTGAGGCAGTATCACTACGGAAGTAGATTGCCCCATCTTCCTTCCGAGGAGTGGCTGGTGGGTTTGAACCGCCAGCCTTCTGGTTAGCAGTCGTGTGCCTTAGCCACTGAGTTGGTATTTAGTCTACCTCTTTATCCTTCCTATTGAAGCTCAGGGTGCCAGGATTATCTTCTGTATCTGTTTTAATTTTAACAAAAAATTATTTTTATTGTTGCAGATGGTCTGTGTAGCTTGCCTGCCTATTCTGCATTCTTGCTGGAGGTTCTTTTTTATTGTTTGTTTATAGGTAAAGAAATGGGCTTCAAAACTCACTTGATTTGTTGTGTTGTTGTGAGGTGTTGTTGAGTCATCTACGACTCATAGTGACCTTATGTACAACAGAATGAAACACTGCCTGGTCCTGTGCCAGCCTCATGATCCCTGCTATACCCGAGCTCATGATTGCAGGCACTATGTCAATCCATTTCATTGAGGGCCTTCCCCCTTTCCACTGAACCTCCACTTTACCAAGCATGATATCCTCCAGAGAACAGTGCCTTCTGACATGACCAAAGTAGGTGACACAAAGTCTGGCCATTCTCACTTCCAAAGAGCATTCCAGCCACACTTCCTCCAGGACAGATTTGTTAGTTCTTTTAGCAGTCCATGTTACTCTACTCTCAGTATTCTCTGCCAGCACCACAACCCAAATGCATCAACTCCTCTTCTGTCTTCCTTATGCACTGTCCAACTCTCACATGCACATGAGGCAACTGAAAATACTATGGCTTAGCTTAGGCACACCTTAGTCTTCAAGGAGACATCTTTGCTCTTTAGTACTTGAAAGAGGTCTTTTGCAGTCAATTTGCCCAATGCTATACATCTTCTGATGTCTTGACTACTGCTTCCATTGGTGTTGATTGTAGAACCACATAATATTAGTCTTTGGCAACTTCAATCTTTTCTCTGTCTATCATGATGCTGCTTTTGGTCCAGTTGTGAGGATTTTTGTTTTCTTTATATTGAGGTGTAATCCATACTGCAGACTGTAGTCTTCAAACTTCATCAGTAAGTGCTTCGAATCATCCTCACTTTCAGCAAACAAAATTGTGTTGTCTGTGTATCTCTGGTTGTTAATGATTCTTCCTCCAATCCTGATGCCATGTTCTACTTTGTATAGTCAAACTTCTTAGAGATTTTTTGCTCGGCATACAGATTGAGTAAGTATGGTGAAAGGATACAACTTTGATGCACTCCCTTCCTGATTTTAAACCATGCAGTATCCCCTTGTTCTGTTTGAATGACAGCCTCCTGGTCTATGTACATGTTCCTCATGAGTACAATTAAGTGTTCAGGAATTCCCATTCTTCTCAATGTTATCTATAATTTGTTATGATTTACACAATTTAATGCTTTTGCATAGTCAATAAAACACAAGTCAACATCTTTCTGGTATTCTTTGCTCTCGGCCAAGATCCAACATCAACTATGATATCCCTTGTTCCACATCCTCTTCTGAATCCAGGTTGCATTTCTGGAAGTTCTCTGTCAATATAGTGCTGCAACCATTTCTGAATTATCTTCAGTAAGATTTTACTTGCATGTGATATTAACGATATTGTTTGATGATTTCCACATTCTGTGGAACCACCTTTCTTTGGAATGGGTTGAAATATGGATCTCTTCACTTGATTTACCCAAGTTCAATTTGTTTGGTTCCTTCTTTCTTTCTTCCATTCATTTATTAAATAACATATACAGAGTGTCTGCCATGTGATGGAAGCTTATGAGTTAACTGTTGGGAAATTGCAGGAACAAGATACAGAATTCTAGGTGAGAGATGGTCCTGTGATGATAGTAATATGGAATCATCAAGCAACTGAAAGGTTTCCTTTTGAAAGTTTTCTGTTACAGGGGTGTTGCAGCAGGGACCCTTTTAAAGTTCTGAATTCATTGGAACTGGGGTTGATGGTTCTACTACTCTCGATTCCTTGTCCTCAGCATCTATACACATCTTTTGTCTTCATCCTAGGTGTTCAATCTCTAGTTTCAACATGTAGTCCTATCTGTTTGACTTTTTTTTTTTTTTTTTTTCTTTCCACTGTGGAACTATCCCTATACATGTGCTTTACATGTGCTACAGCTATCAATCAAAGTAACCTTTCATTCCCAGCCACCACATTGGGTATGTGACTAAGAGCTGGCCGATCCTGGTACATATTTCCTCTGTTCATAGTGACTGGTCTAAAATGAGGGCATGTGTTGCCAATGTGGCCAATCATTAATACTATGTGATTTCACTTGAGGATGCCAGGAGAAATTGTGTCTTCTTTGTGGATCATGAGCTTTTCTTTGCCTCACAAGGGGCGAGCCATTTGTCAAAACAGGAACTAATGGTAGCCCCTAAAGAGAAGCTTATGCAAGCAGAACCAAGATACAGAGAGAGTAGGAGCTTTGGCCACATAGTGTTGTGCCCGGGAGTTACCTGTGCCTTGAGTTCCCCATTACATGAACCAATACTTTCCTCCTATTCCATCAAGAGTATGATTTGTATTTGTCAGCTTCAAAAAAGGAAAAAGACCTGATCATTACACAAAACATTCCAAAGACTTGAGGTATTTTACAGTTCTTTTAATTAACCAGTTTCAGTTCAGAATAGGGATGCTACACATCATAGAAAATCCTAAGGACAAAACTCCTTTGGATGTGGTTATAGAGGACAGCCCTCTAAGCATTACAGAGAATGAAACATGCTTTAGGGAAGTGATTCTCAAATTGTGATAGCAGAACCAGCAGCATCAGCAGCACTGGGGAACTCGCTAGTAAGGCAGATGTGCAGTCCCTTTTCTAGACCTACTACATCGAAACTCTGGAGTGGTTCTCATCATCTGTGTTTTAACAAGCCCTTTAAGTGACCTAATGCTGTAATTTGAGACCATTGCTAGAATCACCATGTCTTTACCCCTTTTTCAAATGAGAGGTGCTTAAAGAATATTTTGAGTGATAATTATGGGGTTTTCATCACACACACACACACACACACACACACACACATACCCACCCCACACAATTTTCCTTGTCCAAGCAACTTGGCAGATTTCAACAACCTAAAAGTGTCTCAACCTATTTCTGTTAATAGTATAATAATAATCAAGCAATAATAATAATGGTAGCTAAATTTCATTGAATGTTCATTATATTTCCAGAACTGTACTACTTTCTTACATGTATTACCTCCTTTTTGAAAGACAGTACTGTTAAATTTTTGGATTCAGAGTCTCCCCAGAGTGAGTTCTGAATAAGCTGGTAAATAGCACTGGATTAGTAGTGGTGGTAGAATCTTGCCTTCCATGTGGGAGACCTGAGCTTGAATCCTGGCCAATGCTCCTTACGTGCAGCCACCACCTGTTAGTGGAGGTGTGGGTGTTACTAGAAGGCTGAATAGGTTTCAGCAGAGCTTCCAGACTAAGATGGACTAGGGAAAAGGGCCTGGTTATCTACTTCTGAAAATCAATCAGTGAAAACCCTATGGATCACACTGGTCCAATCTGCAACTGATTATGGGCACGGCACAGGACTAGGCAGCATTCTGTTCTGTTGTTCATGAGGTTATCATGAGTTGGGGGCAATTCAAAGGCAGCTAATAGCAACAAAAAAAGCCCAATCCAAATGTCTAGATCCACTGTGGTGTATCTCCTGTATTGGCCAGATGCATTTTCAAGGGGCTCTTGTTGCCCCTCTCATCTCAGAGGTGATAACATCATTTGAGTGAACCAGAGATTTTTGATGGTTAAATTATGGGAATAATCCATTTTTGGGAAGAGGTAACAGATGGAAAATCCTTGCAAATAATTTTATCATTTGCCTGTTATTGCTTAAGCTTGTCTAGTCCAGGTGGAATGTTGGTGCAATACACAAGCCATCTGTTTTCAATATGGTAACTTGAAGCTAATTAAAATACTCTAGTACTGTGGAGATGGAATTATAAGTTTGTATATATATATTTATCATCTTTCTTTTGAGCACTTGATAGGATATTAGATTCTAGGAGCTCTGGTAGCATTGTGTCTAAGGCACTTAACTGCTAACCAGAAGGCTGGTGGTTCAAACCCATCAGCCACTCCTCAGAAGGAAGGTGGGGCAATCTACTTCTGTAGTGATACTGCCTCAGAAACACAGAAGGGGTTGCTATGAGTCAGGGCTGACTCGATGGCACATAACAACAACACAGTTGTTCCAAATGCTGGTGGTTCAAACCCACCCAGCAGTTCCATGGAAGAAAGACCCAGTGATCTATTCCCATAAAGATTACAGCCTGGAAAACCCCATGGAAAAGTTCTATCCTGTCACATGGAAGTTGACTCGATGGCACCAAACACCACCAACAACTAGGTGAGCATCTTAAGGATTACCTGGGGAGCTTATTGAAAGTGTAGTTTTCTGGATTCCATCCTTCATAATTCTGAGTCAGTCAATCTGGAGTGGGTCTCAGAATTCTGTATAATCTAAAAGGCCTTTCAGTTAGTTTTGGAACCTCTTTAAATCAAGATCAATGGTTTGCAAACTTTGCGTTAGTTGTTAAGGAGGAGTGTCATAAGGACTACTGGACAAGCTACCATATGATCACCACTATAAAAGTTTTATATTCTGATTTTTGGTGTGAGGCGTCATTTCAAGAAGGATGTGTTGCAAGTTTGTTTCTTTTTAAAACCACTATCAGCCCCAGGGTTACAGGTGAGGAGAGACAACTCAGGGACGCCCAAAGGAGCAGGCGGGAAGAGCAGGAGAAAGGGGATTAAAAGCCAGGAAGCC
>NW_006922455.1:463020-468951 GCF_000298275.1 Orycteropus afer afer
GCTAAAAGAACTAACAGATCTGTCCTGGAGGAAGTGCAGCCAGAATGCTCCTTGGAAGCAAGAATGGCCAGACTTCGTCTCACCTGTTTTGGTCACGTTGTAAGAAGGGACCATTCCCTTCTGTTTCCCAGATCCTTAAGCTGAGACCAAGAGAGTGAAGTGCTTAACTCAAAATCACATTTAGGCTTACAGGGAATTGAGACTGGAGTCCAGGTCTTCTGACTCCTATTACAGTGCTCCTCTAACTAGGATCAAAGCCCATTTGAGGGAACTAGGCATGTCAGAAACTTTCCAGTTTTCCAGCTGTAAGGCAGGGTTAGGAAGGTGAGATAATGTGGTCAGTTCTTCTGTGGCTGGTAATTGTCTTACTCACCATTTAAAATCTGACCTTTTCTGAGCATGGTTGGCTCCTTCCAGGAATCTGCTGAAGGGCTACTTTGAAGCTTGTGGGTGTTCTCTGATGTCCTTTGAGTAATCACTAGAGAGAATGGTTAAAGTTGCCACTAGTCTAGCGGTTAGAGCAGAGAACCTAGGCTTTCTTCTTCCTCTTGGGGAGTCTCTTGCTTCATCTTTTTAAAGAAAAATATTAAGAAACAGATTTTAAGATTCCTGTTCTAGAAATAAAAATTAGAAAACTCTATCTTATACAACTTCAGGAGGGCCAGCCTCTGATCATGGGAAATCAGCACTGATTTTGCAGAAGAACTGAAAAGTATTTCCTCACAAATACAGGCATCACAATACTTAAGGCAGAGATACATACATTGAGATTCATGGGAAAGTAGGAAAGAAATTGCATAAAACCTGTCATGCACACACACACACACACACACACACACACTTTCTGTCCCAAAGAGGATGTTTTCCAAGTCCCCCTTTGTAAATATAAAGCAGATAACAGAAAAACAAAAACAAAAAGTAGTTTGGTCCCTTTTACGAACTGGGATACCGTCTGTTGGTGGCTACATTTTCCCATTTAGTAATCCATCAAGGAGTGAACTGATGCCCAATGGATGATAACAAAGCAATATACTACTACTTTTCATATAGTAGTGCCTATTTTTGTTGTTGATGCTATTTTATCAAAAGCATATGCTGATGTGCAGTAAAAGATAAATAGTTCTCTAACTGAACGGTTTAATTATTTGCCCAAACTAGTACTAAATCAGGGTGTTATGAGCTGTACGTCTTGTTTACATAACACATTATATTATCCAAAGAGGTTAAGGCCATAAAAGAAGATGTTTTGGAGGGGATCCCATGTGGCCCACCCCCATTTCTCTAAGTTCTTCTCCCCTGTTTCTGTGGCAGTCTTCTCATTAAGTTCAGCTTCCCTGGATTCTCCCTTGGACTCACCACCCTCCCCACAAAATCACTGAGTCCTGGGGGCTTCCTGTTTTGCCAAGGCTTTTCTTAGTTTCTTCTAGGCTTTCGTGGAGAAACCCCTTGTGATGGAAATGGTTACATGCAAGGCTGCTAACTGAAAGCTTGGAGGTTTGAGTCTACCCAGAGGTGCTTGGAACAAAGTCCTGGTGATTCACTTTTAAAAATCAGTCACTGAAAACCCCAAGGAGCAGTTCTATTCTGGCACACACGGGGTTGTCATGAGTTGGAGTCAACTCAATGGCAGCTGTTGTTTTCTCCTGGAGAAGGGGTGAAGCTGGGAGTGCTACTCTTCCAGTTTGCTCTCCATATACCCTGAAACTGCAGTGAGTTTCCCTCCTACACTATTTAAAGGCAAACAGAGCTTAACACCAAAAAGATTACTTTTCTTCCAAAGATTGTCTCCTATATTCTGTGAGGGGGGGCCCACTGAGTCTAGAGAGAGTACAACAATTTTGACCCTATGTCTTAGAAAACCTGCCTAGTTTGATTATTTATATTTCCCAGCTTCTGCTGGAGCTGCTCTAGAGGAATGAGACCATGTCAGGACTATTTCCTTTTTATCCCCAAGGGGTAGAGAAAGTTTAAAGTTTATTCCTCCATTTGCAGGTGTGGCTTTTTTTCAGTTGAGGGAGCACAGGAGGTATGTGAATATCACAGAGTTCTAGGGTCCCAAAATGTTAAGTTAACCAATGAAGAAGATATGTGGGCCCAAAAAAGTGAAGTTTGGGAATTCCCCCTGCAACAGAATATGCAAGAAAATGTGCTGTTTTGGCTTTCATTGATATACCTGTTCTACGCAGGCTACGGTTGGTTACATGATTAATCAAACACTAACAAATAATGATGCAGTGAATTAGAAGCATAAGGCACATAAATTTGGGGACTTCATGTGAAACATTGCCCTCTCTCCTTCTGGTCTATTCCAGTTGATTGTGGGTCCAAGTCCGGGCTTTACTTGGCCATAAGCTACATTATGCCTCAAAAGGCTGAGGCAGCATCAGGACACCAGTGGTCACTTTGATCTTAATCACCTTCACTCATTAGCGTAAGCTGCAGTCCATCTTCCAAGAACCTTGAACAAAGGCCAAACTCCTTTGTGCAAGGTGGTTAAATCACCTCACATTTAGTAATTCTGAAGCTACTTTATGAATATTCTAAGATCCAGCAAATAAAGTTTTGTGGATAATGAGGAACAGAAATACTACTATTAGAGAGAAAAGAGTAACATGTACAGTGAGGGAAAAGGCTAAAATGAACCTTGTGGTATTGAACTGGGATGACAGATGGATATGCTTTTGTGGTTTTTAAAATACATATAGCTGTATAGAAATAGTAAATGTGTCCTTGTATATGTATATTCACACCCATGTATTTCCTAGCTCTCTCCATTTCAACAGCCTAGGACAATAAGCACATCCAATGCTGCTGAGTTGTCTCTGACTCATACAACCTCATGTACAACAGAACACTGTCCAGTCCTGTGCCAGCCTCACAATCCCTGCTATACCCAAGCCCATCATTGTAGCCACTGTGTCAATCCACCTTGTTGAGGGTCTTCCTCTGTTTCACTGACCCTCCACCCTACCAAGCATGATATCCTTCTCCAGAGAATGGTTCCTTCTGACAACATGACCAAAGTAGGTGAGAAGAAGTCTGGCCATTCTCACTTCCAAGGAGCATTCAGGCTGCACTTCCTCCAGGACAGATTAGCCTAGATACTTGTTTCTCAACATCACTTTCTAATAGAAAGAAATCAGGATTTCTTGGAGAAAAGTCTGATTCCAGGGCTTGGTCATTAAAGAGACAAGATGAGCCCTGAACATGGAAGAAAGTAATTTACAAATTATAATGGAGACATTAAAAAAACCATAGGAACCTACTTAAAGGAGCACCTACTAACCAAATGTGGGACAATTTGAGCGAGGATAAAAAAATGGATTAGCCTATACTGGAATGAACAAGTTAATAAATAAAGGGGACAGAAGGGGGAACTATTAGCTGCAGAATTACAATTAATAACACAGAAGAAATGATTGGAACAGAAAATACCATTTGGTAAACATCACAGTGATAAGAATCATAGGTAACAATTATCAATGGGTTTTAAAATTCATAGGCCATGAACAGTCATCTTTAAAGAAGATAAGTAGGAGTAAAGTGGCTGTCCAAGAATTTATAATCTAATAATATAGAAAACAAGCACACATTTAAAAATAAACATTTAATTTGTCCCTCAAAAAAGAAAAAAAAAAAATTAGTAAGCTGAAGTACCATGAAAAACACTATTTGCACAGCCTCCAAGTATCACCCTATGAGAAATTTACTAATTATAAAGGCTAAAATAGTTAACTTTATAATAGGAAAGAATGGAAGGAAATGTAGTAAATAAGGAAACAAAATACTCTTAAACCAAATACAAGATCAGTGTATTTTATTGTATAAAAAATAACATCAATAAAACATTTTAAAAAAATTTGCTCAAGGCTATTCCCTGCAGCCTTATTTGTAATAGCCAAAGACTTTAAGAAAGGGGAAATTTAGCTTGGACTGAAAAAGTAACACACACTGATGAGGAAAGCTCCACACTCACAATGAAGCTATCATTTGTCCCAAAGGCACAAAGTAGCTCTAAGGACCCTTTCTTTGAGTTAGTAATGCTTTCTTATTCTCTGAGAAACTATGTTCTTTAATTCTAGACTTTGTAATATTTACTGTTTGAAATTACAGCAGTAAGAATGAAACATCCCACTTTTGACAGAGAACAGGGTCTCTACTGTGAGTTCTTAAATGTGAAGTGAGGTGTGAGGCCTGACTAAAGGTTTTCCCACATTGTTTACATTCATAAGGCCTAACTCCACTGTGAGTTCTTATATGTTTAGTGAGGGCTGAGGAATCACTAAAGGCCTTCCCACATTCCTTGCATTTATAAGGCTTCTCTCCACTGTGAGTTCTTCTATGTCTAGTGAGGTGTGAGGAACTTCCAAAGGCTTTCCCACATTCCTTACATGCATAAGGCCTCTCTCCACGGTGAGTTCTTAAATGAGAAGTAAGGTTTGCAGATTGCCTAAAGACTTTCCCACATTCCTTACATTCATAAGGCCTCTCTCCACTGTGAGTTCTTATATGTTCAGTAAGGTGTGAGGAACAACTAAAGGCTTTCCCACATTCCTTACATTCATAAGGTCTCTCTCCACTGTGAATCCTTATATGTGTAGTGAGGGCTGAGGAATGACTAAAGGCTTTCCCACATTCCTTACATTCATAGGGCTTCTCTCCACTGTGAGTTCTAGTATGTGTAGTGAGGGCTGAGGAATCACTAAAGGCTTTCCCACATTCCTTACATTCATAAGGTCTCTCTCCACTATGAGTTCTTATATGTGTAGAGAGCTGTGAGGCCTGACAAAAGGTTTTGCCACATTGCTTACATTCATAAGGCCTAATTCCACTGTGTGTTCTTATATGTGTAGTGAGGACTGAGGAATCACTAAAAGCTTTCCCACATTCCTTACATTTATAAGGCTTCTCTCCACTGTGAGTTCTTATATGTTTGGTGAGGTGTGAGGAACACCTAAAGGCCTTCCCACATTCCTTACATTTATAAGGCCTCTCTCCACTGTGAATTCTTATATGTTGAGTGAGGTGTGAGGAACATCTAAAGGCTTTCCCACATTCCTTACATTTATAAGGCCTTATTCCACTGTGAGTTCTTACATGTTTAGTGAGGGAAGAGACCTGACTAAAGGCTTTCCCACATTCTTTACATTCATAAGGCCTTTGCCCATTGTGAATTCTTATATGTGTAGTGAGATGTGCTGACTGACTAAAGGCTTTCCCACATTCCTTACACTCATAAGGCCTCTCTCCGCTGTGAGTTCTTAAATGTTGAGTGAGGGATGAGGCCTCACTAAAGGCTTTCCCACATTCCTTACATTTATAAGGCTTACCTCTGTTATGAAATTTTTTATGTAAAATGATGGCCAAATGACAACCATAAATTTTACAACATTCTTGGCATTCACACTTACAACCACTCACATGTGGCCAAAAGGATGAGAAACTCAAGAAATCTTTCTCATATTCATTACATTCATAGCATTTCTCACTAGTGAGTGTTGTCACAGGAGTCTTAAGAGTTGAGATACAAATGAAGTCCTTCCCACAGACCTTACATTTCTGGGATTTCTTTCCAGTAAGAGTTCTCATAGGAGTGGTTAGGTTAGAGGGACAACTGTAGGCTTCTCCACATTCCTTACGCTGACAGGCATTGCATCCAGTGTGAGATATGGTATGATCCGTATGTGATGAGTGATCCATGAGGGATTTTCCATACTCACAACATTCAAAAGGATTTACATCTGGAGGATTTCTTTTTGGCACAGTAAGATCTGGAATCCAGCTGAAGGTTTTCCCACACTGACTGCCTTCATTACTTTCACAGAGGTCCTCTACTGCATGACTTCTGTTAAAAATAGGCACCACACTGTTGGAAATAAATTTATTCCCATTTCATCATTACCAAACACTGTGAATTTTTTTTTTTTTTTT
>NW_006922455.1:469136-520567 GCF_000298275.1 Orycteropus afer afer
ATATATACACACATACACACACATAAATATATAGCTGTATCTTAATATCAAGATATCTTAGGACCTTCTCTTGTTTTCTGTCTGAATGTCACTCACCTCAAAAGTCTTCCCTGGTTTTCATCCTGATCTTTATTATCATACAATTCGGAGATTTCTCCTAACATGGAGGACCAAGGGTTATTCTTCATGAATTGCACCATTATATGTTCACTAGATAACTTTTCTCCATCATTAAGGTTTTGAGAGACTGACCCAGTAATTCAAGTTGAGGTTCATAATATGAAACAAAAAGGAAAGTAATTATTAGGGAAAAAAGCTGTTATGAACAAAGAAAGACTTAGCCACTTTGGCAATAGTTAAAAAGCAATTTCCTAGGAAATACTTCCATAGGGATTGAGAGTGACAGTGATATAAATTGGTGTAATTAGGAGAGCTAAGTAGAAAGACACATGTACACAGTATATATGTAACATTAAAAGAGGAAAAGGGTCTTCATGATCATAGGTGTGAGAGGATTGTTAAAGTCAGAAAAGTAAGCTCAGGTATCTGTGAAGTAGTGTCCTCATCCCCAAAGAGACTTTTTCTAGCTGACTGATTTGAATGCAGTTCCCTCCATGTAGGGCTTGTCCTTCTAAAAATTACTGCTTTCCTGGTGCTTCCTGACACAGTGCCCCAGGATGAGTCCTATCTACACTGTCTTCAGATCTATCCCTTGCTTCTCTGGGAAGACAAATGGGTACAGCTGATAAGGCGCTCAGGGAGAAATGCATATCTTGAGGAAAGGCAGTACAGAGCAATGAATACTTCCCTGATATGGAGCCAATATTTTGCTCTTCAGAGTCAATGAAGATGGACAGTTGTGAGTTCATCTGCAGAAAAATAATCTCTACAAGATCCTAAAACACTAATCTCTCAGTGCCCTAACATGACACTTGAAGACAATCATAACTCACAATATTTGAAGAGCTTAAGGGCCTTCAATCACAAGAGAAATGAAAACTCATTTTAAAACACAGGACTTTTATGGTCATAGGAAAGCCAGGGTATATGAACTCCACAGACTAAGGGACCATACCTGTTTTATTTAACAATTTATTCCCATTCCTCAACCAAACACTTGAGCAAACTTGATGAGTAAAATATTTTTGTCCATTAAAATAATAATAATAATGGGTAAAAAGGATGCCATTCTTACCTACTGAGGCCAGGTTTCTGAAGGTTTCCATCATCACGTCTCTGTAGAGTTTCCTCTGAGCAAGATCCAGCAGAGCCCACTCCTCCTGGGTAAAGACCACGGCCACGTCCTCAACGACCACTGAGTCCTAAAACATCCCACACATTGTAGATCAGCAAGTACCATTTACTCCAATGTGTACAAGAATGAAGGGTCAAGCTGATAGTATTAGGGAACTGAGAATTCATAGGGATTTGACACAAGGTTCTGTGTCTTACCAAGGTTTTATCTAAGGTATAGCCATCAGCCTCATTCACACCTTCACTAACTACATTCACTTTCTTACTGGTTGCATCTTGTCTCACAGACTTCTACCACACCAAAATATTCTTTGTATAGTTTGACTGTGTTCAACTGTAATCTTACTCCTCTCTCTTTTGGGTCTAGAAAAGTTAAAAAATACAGTAGAAATTAGAGAAATGTTGTAATTCAGACCGTCACTTCCTAGAACAATGAACAAAACATAAACCACAGGGTAAGGCAGAGTGAGGTATTAACTGGACAACATTGCTGAATGGCAGTTTTTGCTTTTGCCCTTCACAAGCCATGGAAGGACTAAGGGCCTGCACAAACAAACTAGCAACCCAAGGCCCTGAGTTGGTGCTATTTTTGTCTTCAAGTCTAGGAGATGAGGAGGTGACAGGTCAACCTGCTAAAAAAAAGAATATTGTGGTAGTTAAGTTTGTGTGTCAACTTGGTTAGACCTGGTTGAGTGACTGGATAGCTGGATGTAGTTATTTCTCATGGTAAGACTGGAATTAACTCCATGGTGGAATCTATTGGAGTAGCTGAGTAGCTGCTTTAGGGATGTGGTCTGCTTCCCATACATAAGAAGCAGCTTTGGGAATGGTCTCTTGCTTTTTGGCACACTTGAATCCTGCATGTAGCCAAGTTGTTCTTCAGTAGCCTGCCATGTCCTGCTGATCTTTAGGACTTTTTCTGGACTTGAATTAGTGGCCTGCCGCATTGTTTGGTGGTATCAGGACTGTGCCTTTTCACTTGTCAACCTTGGGCTTGTTGGCCGCAGCAGCCAGCAGCTGCCTGAGTTAAGAAAAGTCTCTAGCTTCAGTGGGCTGGAAGCAAGAGGCAGAGCTGAAGACCAAGGTTAGGGGCTTTCATCTAGTTCCCAAAGCCTGGCACTTTGAACTTGAACATCTGGCCTCTAAAATTGTAAGAATCAACTCCTATTTGTTAAAGCCATCCCATTTGTGGCACTAGGTAACCAGAACAAATATTCTTTTGGAGAATTATGACTTTTTACATGTCAGTCATCTATTTTTCAAAAAGTCAGTTTTTTGGTATCCTTTCTATTTCTTTCATAGCGACAGGCAAATGTAATAAAAGTTAAAAAGATTTCAGGTGAGAGATAGGAAATGAGAATCCAGATCTCCCATAATTCTCAAATTTCAAGACCTGATGCAACTATACACCAATTATTGGTAACTGCTCCCTTCAACAAATACAAACTCACACACCCTCACACAAACACAGTCTAATGTTATAAGATGATAAAGAGCGCTATCTCTGCAGAAAGAATAGCATGGCTTTTTATTTGGAGTCTGAGGAGTAGGGGTTACAATTCTTATTTTGTAAAGACTGCACAACATGACAAACATAATCCATGTGACTAAGTTATATTATGTAAACATTGTTGAATTGGCAAATGTTTTGTTATATATAATTTTTTTTCACATAAAATTAATTTTGTAAGTATGCTGAAGTGCAGAGAGTTTACCTGTTAAATTGACTGTGAAGCCCAGGCAGCAGAGATTCACACACCAGCTCACTACAGACTCCATTCAAAATTCTCTCACACTTTCAGCCCATGGAAGGCAGACAACCATAACTACTTGAACCCTGACCAATGGAATCCCTAGTCTGTAGGCATGCCCTTTGTGAAATAGCACCAATACACTGGTTTCAACATGCAGGGAGGAGAGAAAAGGCTGCTGAACTCCACTTTTGGTACTAAAACACAGCAGCTTTAGAATGAGAAGATGCTTCTTGTCAGGGAAGGGGTGAAGTGAGCTGTGTCATCGCTAATGATGGTGTCACAACAAACTCTGAGCTACAACCAAAACCCAAAAGTCTCCTCCACTGCAGTGGACCAGGTTACATATTTCAAAGTCATTAAAAACCCTAACATTCATTATAAAATATAGTAATGCTATAATGTTCTATGTACTGAGCAATTATGATTTGTAAAAGGTTTTCCAAAAAATTTTCAACACACTAGCTCATGCATGGTGCTCTGGTGGCATAGTGCCTAAGGCATTTGATTGCTAACCAGAAGGCTGGCAGTTCAAATCCACCAGCCACTCTATGGAAGGAAGATAGGCAATCTACTTCCGTAAAGATTTACTGCCTAGGAAACCCAATGGGGGTCGCTATGAGTCAGAATCAACTCGATGGCAGTGAGTTCAAGCTCATGTGTATCTCATGACTGTTCTAAGCAGATATTATTTCAAACACCACATAGCTGAGTAAAGTTAGAGACAGTGAACTGAGAAAAGTTAGAGACAGAGTTAGTCACATGCTCAGTGCTGCTCATATGGAACGTTGCTGACTCAGGGTCAGAAAGCAGGTCAATTTATCTTTGAAGCTAAGTTCCTGACAATTACATTTCTGTTCATATGCATACAGTTTTGTTGTTATTCTGATATTCTCCAATAACACCATGGATGATCTAGAGCCCTGCTGGGTACTAGAGTTACTTCTGCTGGCAAAGTCCTTTGTCTTAGATAAGATGTGTTCCCTTCAAACCCTTAAGTGTGGTTGTCTTCACTTATTAAAATTGATTTAGGGTTTAATGACACAGAGACTACTTTATGCTGGCAAAGCAGATATAGCAGCAAACAAAACAGAAATATCCAGATGAATGAACACAGATCATAAGATTTTTGCGTGTGGACAGTCAAAAAAAAAAATATATATATATATATATATACATATATATAAAATGTCAACTGTCAATATGTTCTATGGAAGATGCAGCACAATAATGGGAAAAGCAGCAAGTAAGACAAGTATATCGATCTTTAGTACGTCAGCTCAAGGAGTATGCCGAGTAGTTTTTTGGTTTTGCTAGTTTCATTTTATGAAACATCAGCTAGTGAAACATGGCTTGGTAAGGGAAAAAAAGATCACATTTTCAATTGTAAAAGCTTGGAAGCAGACTATGATGATGTTGCAAACAATCACACACATTTCACATGCTCAATGACTTCAAAAATTCCTGACGTAGAGGCAATGGAGTCAAAGGGCTCCACTGACCTTCATGCCCATGAAAGGGAAGATACACTGCTTATCCCCAGAAAAGAAAAGGTCATTAGCAGTAAGCTAAACATAGAAATTTGGGAAACTGGGAAAACAAAACCAGCACGAATAGTATAAAGAAAATAACATGAAAGTAAAGACCATAGTACACTCATGCTTCGCTTAATATCCATGACATGTGCTGTGAAATAGGACATTCAGTGATTTGGACATTGTGCAAGTATCATATTATATACTTAGCAAAGCCATATGGGATAGTGGCAGCATAATCCCGCTGTATACAAGAGACGAGATATGTATGTTGTGCGTCAGCAACACTCACATTCACTGCAAACAGTTACAGTCGCTATGTCCTGTTTTCTGATTAGGATTAATGAACTCTGTTAAAAACTTACGGGATGTTCTGGATACCTAGTGCCGTTCTGATGGGAATATACCACAAATGGGATGGCTTGAACAAACAGGAGTTTATTCTCTTACAGTTTGGGAGGACAGAAGTCCGAGTTCAAAGTGCCAGGATCTAGGGGCCGTGTGAAAGCCCCTCGACCTTGGGCTTCAGCTCTGCCTCCTGCTCCCAGCCCACTGAAGCTAGAGGCATCTCTTCACTCAGGTAGCTACTGGCTGCTGAGGCTAACAAGCCAAAGGTCGACAAATAAAATCGCACGGTTCTAATGTTACCAAGCCACATGGCAGGCCATTGATTCAAGTCCCAAGATCAGGTAAAGCATGGCAGGCTGCTGAACAATGACATGGCTACATGCAGGGTTCAAATGTGCCATAAGCTAGGGACCATCCCCAAGGCTTCTCCTTATATACAGGAAGCAGACCACATCCCTAAGGCAGCTACTCAGCTGCTCATAATAGATTCCACCATGGAGTTGATGACCAGTCTCATCATGGGGAATACTACATCCAGCTGCCCAGCCACTCACCCAGCCAAGCTGACATAGAAACTTAACTACCACATGGGACCACTGATGTATATGGAGTAGGATATTGCCCAAATGGACGTTATGTGGCACATGACTGTAATGACACAAAACACAAATGAGGATTTCCAGCTTTTGGTTTGATATATAAGGAGCTTGAAAGTTGACACTTTTATCCTCCCAAGAAAAAATCTGAACACAGTGAACTAAACAAATTGAGGTCACAGGGCAAACTGCTGCCCCAAATCTTGAGGCACATAAGCAGCCTCCGAGAATGAGACCAGAGCAAAAGCTAGGGGCAGAAAACACCTCTAGGATCAGTATCAGCCTAAGAAAAATTAAAATGCAGTTGATGAATTACTGGAGGCTCAAGGTGGACAAACTTCAGGACTAAAATGCCAGAGAGAGCCACAGAGTTTTGTGAGTTTTACCTGCAGGGAACTCTATCAGGTCCTCAAATGATCATAAGAGAAAAACCTTGTGCTTCCTTCCAGCAGAGGGAAGAGGAAAAGCAGACATTTGGAAAATTTCCCAGAGGATTCTGTTCCCCCTGATGAGGCCTGCCCTCAAAGGAACCTATTTCACCAGAGTCTAATTGACCTGCAGGAGTGAAATACCCACCTCCTGCCCCATTTAGTCTTCTTGTCTCACTGAAGTGAGTGACAGGAGAAGCAAAGAAGCACTTGCACAGTCACTGCCCAGGGACACAGACTTACTAGAAGACTGATACTTAATCATCACATTATACTAAGCTTCCCCGTGTCCAACCTTACCATTACATCAGTACAAAAACCAAACTCACTGCCGTCAAGTTGGATCCAACTCATAGCGACCCCTCCTTGGGTTTTTGAGGCACTATCACTACGGAAGTAGTCCTGTGGTGGCTTATGTGTTGCTGAGGCTGGAGCTATGTCACTGTGTTGCAAAATGCCAGTAGGCTTACCCATGGTGGAGAGGTTTCAGAGAAGCTTCCAGACAGAGAAAGACTTGGAAGAAGGAAGAGGCCATCTACTTCTCAAAGAATTGACCAGTGAAAACCTTATGACTAGTAGTGAAACAATGTCTGATGTATTACTGGACAACTTTATGAATAGCCTGGAAACACTGTCCAATACAATGCTGGAAGCTGAACCCCTCAGGTCAGAAGGCACTCAAAATACCACTGAAAAGAGCTGCCTCATCAGAATAGAACTCATCTTAATGATATGGATAAAGTAATTTATAGGACCTCCATTTGCTGACGTGCCACGACTCAAGATGAGAACAGCCAAAAACATCAATTAATAATTGGAACATGGAGTGCACAAAGTATGAATCTAGGAAAATTGGAAGTTGTTGAAATGAAGTAAAGATTGATATCTTAGGCATTGTTGTTGTTGTTGTTGTTATGTGCCATTGAGTCAGACCTGACTCATAGCGACCTCTCCTTGGGTTTCCAAAGTGGTATCACTACGGAAGCAGATTGCCCAACCTTCCTTCCGAGGAGTGGCTGGTGGGTTTGAACTGCCAGATTTCTGGTTAGCAGTCAAGTGCCTTAGGCACTACGCCCAGTTTTGGCCATTTTGAATCAGACAACCATATGGTCTACTATGCCAGGAATGACAAGTTGAAGAGGAATGGTGTGGCATTCACTGTCACAAAAAAATGTTTCAAGATCTATCCTGAAATACAATGCTGACAGTGATAAGATAATATTCATATGCCTACAAGGAAGGCCAGTTCATACTACTACTATTCAAATTTATGCACCAACCACCAAAGCCAAAGATGAGAAAATTGAAGATTTTTACTAACTTCTGAGTCTAAAATTGACCAAATGTGTAATCAAGATGTGATGAATATCACTGGTGATAGGAATGCAAAAGTTGGAAACAAAGAAGAATCACCGGTAGTGGGAAAATTTGGCCTTGGTGATAGAAATGACACTGGAGATCGCATCTAGAATTCTGCAAGACCAATGACTTATTCATTGTAAATACCTTTTTTCAACAACACAAATGATGATTATACACGTGGACTTCATCAGAGGGAGTACACAGAAATCTGACTGACTACATCTGTGGCAAGAGGCAATGGAAAAGCTCAGTATCTTCAGACAAAACAAGGCCAGGAGCTGATTGTGGAACAGATCATCAACTGCTCATATGAAAGTTCAACTTGAAGTGGAAGACAATTAAACCAAGTCCATGAGAGCCAAAATATGACCCTGAATTTATCCCTCCAGAATTTAGAGACCATCTAAAGAATAGATTTGATGCATTGAACACCAGTGACTGAAAACCAGAGGAATTGTGGGATGGCATCCAGAACACCATCCATGAAGAACGCGAAAGGCCATTGAAAAGACAGGAAAGGAAGAAAAGACCAAAATGGAGGTCAGAAGAGACTCTGAAACTTGCCCTTGAGTGAAGAGTAGCTAAAGCAAATGGAAGAAATGACCAAGTAAAAGAGCTGAACAGAAGATTTCAAAGAGCAGCTTGAGCAGACAAAGCCAATTACTATAATAAAATGTGCAAAGACCGGAAGTTAGAAAACCAAAAGAGAAGACCATGCTCGGCATTTCTCAAACTGAAAGAACTGAGGAAAAAATTTAAGCAATGAGTTGTGATAATTGAAAGATTCTATGGGCAAAATACTGAATGATGCAGGAAACATCAAAAGAAGATGGAAGGAATACACAGAGTCATTGTACCAAAAAGAACTGGTCAATCTTCATCCATTTCAGGAGGTGGCATATGATTAAGAACCCATGGTACTGAAGGAAGAAGTTGAAGTTGCACTGAAGGAATAGGTGAAAAACAAGGCTCCAGGAATAGATGGAGTACCTATTGAGATGTTTCAACAAATGGATGCCATGTTGGAGGCACTTACTCAGGTATGCCAATAGATTTGGAAGACAGTTATCTGGCCAACTGACTGGAAGAAATCTATATTTGTACCCATTCCAAAGAAAGGTGGTCACACAGAATGTGTTAATTATCGAAAGTATCATTAATATTCTATGCAAGTAAAATCTTCCTGAAGATAATTCAAAAATAGTTGCAGCAGTACATTGACAGAGAACTTCCAGAAATGCAAACTGGATTCAGAAGAGGATGTGGAACAAGGGATATCATAGCTGATGTTAGATTGATCTTGGCTGAAAGCAAGGAATACCAGAAAGATGTTTACTTCTGTTTTAATGACTATGCAAAAGCATTCCATTGTGTGGATCATAACAAATTATGAGTAACATTGAGAAGAATGGGAATTGCAGAATACTTAATTATACTCATGAGGAACCTGTACACAGACCAGGAGGCTGCTATGCGAACAGAAGAAGGGGACACTGTATGGTTTAAAATCAAGAAGGGAGTCCATCAGGGTTGTATTCTTTCACCATACTTAATCTGTACACTGAGTAAATAACCCACGAAGCTGGACTATATGAAGAAGAATGTGGCATCAGGATTGGAGGAAGACTCATTAACAACCTGTGATACACAGATGACACAACTTTGCTTGCTGAAAGTGAGGATGACCTGGAGCACTTACTGATGAAGATTGAAGACTACAGTCTGCAGAATGGATTATATTTCAATACAGAGAAGACAAAAATCCTCACAACTGGACTAATAAGCAGCATCATGAAAAATGCAGAAAAGACTGAAGTTGTCAAAGACTTCACATTGCTTGGTTCTACAATCAACACTGATGGAATCAGCAGTCAAGATGTCAGATGATGTACAGCAATGGGCAAACTGGCTGCAAAAGACCTCTTTCAAGTGCTGAAGAGCAAAGATATCTCCTTGAAGACTAAGGTGCGCCTGACACAGGCCATGGTATTTTCAGTCACCTCATATGCATGTGAGAGCTGGACAATGAATAAGGAAGACCAAAGAGTCGATACTTTTTTGTTGTGGTGTTGGCAAAGAATGCTGAGAGTACCATGGACTGTTAAAAGAACTAACAAATCTGTCCTGGACAAAATGCAGCCAGAATGCTCATTGGAAGTGAGAATGGCAAGACTTCATCTCACCAACTTTGGTCATGTTGTCAGAAGGGACCATTCCCTGGAGAAGGATCTCATGCTTGGTAAAATGAAGGGTCACTGAGAAAGGGGAAGGCCCTTAACAAGATGGATTGACACAGTGGCTGCAAGGATGGGCTCAGGTATAGCAGCGATCATGGAGCTGGCACAGGACCGGGCAGTGTTTTGGTCAGCTGTACACAGGGTTGCTATGAGTTGGAGATGACTTGACAGCACCTAACACATGGGCAAAATTCCATTCCGAAGAAAGGTGATCCCATAGAATGTGAAAATTATCAATCAGTATCATTAATATCATAAGTAAAATTTTGCTGAAGATAATCCAAAAATGGTTGCAAAATATACTGACGGGAAACTTCCAGAAATGCAAGCTAGATTCAGAATAGTACATGGATCAAATCATTGCTCATGTCAGATGGATCTTCGCTGAAAACAAAGAATACCAGAAAGATGTTTACTTGTATTTTATTGACTACACAAAGGCATTCGACTGTGTGGATCATAACAAATTATGTGTAACATTGAAAAGAATGGGAACTCCAGAACAATTAATTGTGCTCCTGAGGAACCTGTACGTAGACCAGGAGATTGTTGTTCAAACAGAACTAGGGGATACTGCACGGTTTAAAATCAGGAAGGGAGGGTATCAGCATTGTATCCTCTCACTATACTTATTTAATCTGTATGCTGAGCACATAATCCAAGAAGCTGGAGTATATGAAGAAGAACGTGGCATCAAGTTTGGAGGAAGACTCATTAACAACCTGCAATACGCTGATGACACAACCTTGCTTGCTGAAAGGGAAGATGACTTGAAGCACTTACTGATGAAGATTAAAGTCTTCAGTCTGCAGTATGGATTACATCTCAATATAAAGAAAATGAAAATCCTAACAACTAGACCAATAGGCAGCATCATGAAAAATGGAGAGTAGATTACAATGCAAAGATTTCATATTACTTGGCTCCATAATCAACACCAATGGAAGCAGCAGTCAGGAAAGCAGACGATGTATTACATGGGGCAAATTCGCTGCAAAAGACCTCTTTAAAATGCTGAAGGGCAAAGATGTCTCTGAACTTGATAAAGAACAGTAACAAAAAACTTACAGTTTACATCATAATTGTTGGCAAGAAACTAGATGCTTTCCTGTTAAGATCAGGAATAAGGCCTCACCACTCCTATTCAACACTGTACTAGAAATCCTAAGTAATGCAATAAAACAAGAGAAGGAAAGAATTGTATATAGACTGTTAAGGATTGAATTGTCTATACAGGAAACCCCAAAGAATCAAGAAAAACACTCATGAGACTAATAATCAATTATACCAAAGTTGCACAATAAAAGTTTAATATACAAAAGTTAGCTTTCCTGTATGCCACTGAAGAACAATTCCAATTTGATCAGGCATTTGTTTGTTTATGTATTTATTGGGGGAGACTCCGTAAATTTCAGAGTCAGGTTGCCTGTAATCTTTATGGAAGCAGCTTGCCAGACCTGGTTCCTTCATGGTGCCGCTGGGTAGGCTTGAACAGACAACCTGTGGGTTACTAGGCAAGGACAGACCATCTGTGCCATTCAGAGACCTTAAGAAAAATCGCAAATTGAAATTAAATGCACAACAGTACTTACATTGGTAACAACAACAACAAAAATGAAATACTATAAATCTACCAGAATATGCAAAAGATATGTATGAGGAAAACTACAAACCTCTGATGAAAGAATTCAAAGGTCTAAATGAAAGGAGGGCTAGTCCATGTTTATTACAGGAAAACTCAGTAACATTAAGATCCTAGTTGTTGCCAAAGTGATCTGTACATTCAATGCAATCCCAATCAAAATCCCAGCAAGTCATTTTGTGACTACAGAAAAATTTTTTGAACAATTACATGAAAAGAGCAAAAGTTCAGAAGAGCCAACACAATACTGAATAAGAACAAAGATTTCTAGAGTGACAGAAATCAAGACAATGTGGTATTGGCAGAAGAACAGAAAAACAGATCAATGGAACAGAAGAGTCCGAAAATACACAGATACAAATATAATCTTTGACTAAGGACCACAGACAATTCAACGAAGAAAGGACAGCCTTTTCAATAAATGGTGCTGGGACACCTATACATCTAGCAAAATGACCATAGGCAATTCAACAAAGAAAGGACAGCCTTTTCAATCAACGGTGCTGGGACACCTCTATGTCTAGCAAAATAAGGGAATCTAGACAGAAATCTTACACCTTTTACAAACATAAAGTAAAAATGGGTCAAAAACCTGAAGAGCGATGCAAAACTATAACACTCTAAGACAACCTAGGAGAAAACCTAGGTCACCGTGGGTTTGGTGATGATTTTTTAGATCAAATACTCAAAGCAAGATCCATGACAAAAAGAAATGGATAAATTGGGCTTCATTAAAATTAACAATTTCTGCAAAGGTTTTGTTATTGCTATTCGCTACAATAAAATGGTTTAAAACAAATGAAAAACTTCTGCTCTGCAAAACACATCGTTAAGGGAATGAAAAGCCAAAAACTAGAAGAAAATCTTTCCACCACACCTATGTGATAAAGGATTAGCATTCAAAATGTAAGGTCTCTGGGCAGGGCTGACGGTTCCTGCTCATATCCTAACGTGAAGGTCTGCAGTCTGAACGCGCCCAGCAGAGCCACAAATGAGCTCTGGTGATCGTTTCCATAAAGATGACAGCCAAGAATACTCTACGGAAAAGTTCTACTGTGTAACACGGGGGGTTGCTATTAGTCGGAATCAACTCAATGGCAACATGTTTGGTATTTTATTCGAAATGTACAAAGAACTCTTAAAATTCAACAATAGGAAAGCAAAAAGCCCAATTAGAAAATGAGTAAAAGATCTGAACAAACAGGTGACAAATAGGCATATGAAAAGATACTCAACATCACATATCATTAAGAAATTGTAAATTATAACAATAATAAGATACTACTATTATTGATTAGAAGGGCTAAACTGCAGACCAATGTCAACACCAGGATGTGGAGCAACAGGAACTCCCAAATCACCGTTGGTGGGAATGTAAAATGATACACATAGTTTGTCAGTTTTCTTACAAAATTGAACATACCTTTACCATATGATCTAGCAATTTAATTCCTTGCTATTTACATCAATGAGCTGACAACCTCTGGCCACATAAAAATGTACATGTAAATATATACTAGCTTTATTTGCAGCAGTTGTCAAAACTTGGAGGTGACCAAGAGACCTTCGATAGGTGAATGGATAAGCAAAGTGTGGTGCATCTGTATACTGGAATTTTACTCACCAATCCAAAAAAAAGTTATGAAAAGTCATGCAAAGACACAACAGAACCTTAAATGAGTATTGCCAAGTAAAAGAAGCCACTCTGAAAAGATAATATTCCAATTATATAACATTCTGGAAAAGGCAGTAAAAGACCAGTAGTTGCCAGGTTTCAGGGGAAGGGATGAATAAGTAGAACGTAAGGGATTTTAGGGCATAGACACTGTTCTATATGCTATCATAATGGTGGATACAGGACATCATGCATTTGTCAAATCTTATAAAGTACACAATACAAAGAGTGTGCCCTAATGCAAGCTATGGCTTTTTGTCAATCATAAAGTATCAATATTGTTTGATCAACTGTACAAATTTATCATACAAATACAAGATAGGGAAAACTGTGAGCTCTGGCAGTGTAGTGCCTAAGGCATTTGACTGCTAACCAGAAGGCTGGTGGTTCAAACCCACCAGCCCTCCACAGAAGGAAGATGGGGCAATCTACTTCTGTAAAGATTTACTGCCTTGGAAACCCAATGTGGGTTGTTATGAGTTGGAATAGTTTTTTTTGGGTTTGAAGTCAGGGGGCAGGAATAAGTAGCAGTATATGGGAAATCTGTACTTTCCACTCAATTATTTTGTAACCTAAAACTGCTCTAAAAAAGAAAATCTATTTATTAGAAAACAAAAATGAATAAACAGAAAATCAGATAAGCTAAAACATGCAAGATAGTCTTCTATGAAATCAGGACATAAAACTGAAAAACTCAAAGATCTCTCTACTGTAAGGGTTGGTGACTCCACAATCAATAATATGTAACATTAAATCATACATACATGTCCATAAATATATATAGATACAGATATATTTATATCTATATGTCTATCTATATATAAATGTATATGGGAGCTCTGGTGGCATAGTGTCTAAAGCATTTGACTGCTAACCAGAAGGCTGGTGGTTCAAACCCACCAGCTACTCCTTGGAAGGAAGATTGGGCAATCTACTTCCATAGCAATACTGCCTTGGATACCCAAGGAGGGGTTGCTATGAGTTGGATCCAATGACAGTAAGTTTTTTTTTTTTTTTTTAAAGGTGATGAGTACAACGGAAAAATTAAAAGTAGAGCAGGATCTAGTGTATCGGCAGTGCTGACGCTGTAAGCAGCAGCACTAATTAGGTTATTCACAGTGAGCTTCAGTGAAAAGGGATACCTGAGCAAAGACCAGAGTGATGTGAAAGAATTACCCCAGGGATCTCTGAGAAGAGACTATTCCAGAAAAAGGAAACAGCCAGAGCACCAGCTGGAAGGTGGGAAGGTGTCTTGTATGGTTTAGGAGCCAAAGGCCAGTGTGACTGGAGATGCGGGAGAGCAATAAACAGTAGAGGGCTCTGGAGAGGAGCCTGGAGTCAATGGGCTCATCACGTTCTGGGGAACCTGCTGGCAACGGAAAAGAATCTGGCTTTTAATCTGAGTGAAATTGTACACTTCTGAGTAGAGTAAGAAACCAATATGACAGCTCTTAAAGAATAGGTGTGTAGGGGACAAATGTAATCTACAGGAAGTATGTAAGAAGGTTACAGACATAACCAGATAAGAAATGATGATGGTTGTCTTGGTCACAGCCAGCTACCCAGAGGGAGTGAGTAGTTGAACCTGTGGGCTCAGCACCACAGTCGCAGGGGACATCAAGCTCAATTGGCATAACATACTACACAAAGCATTGTTCCAACTCCTACTTTGGCAAGTAGCGACTGCAATCTTAAAAGCTTACAAGTGGCCATCTAGATGCAACGATGGCCTCGTCCAGAGCAAAGAAGAGTGAAGAAAACCAAAGATTCAGGGAAACAGTCCTAGCGACTGGTACACCATGCGATCCACAGCCTATACGACTGAGACCAGAAGCACTAGATGGTGCCCGGCTACCTGTCAACCACTCAGAGGGGGATCTATGTAGGAGATCCTGGATAGAGATGGAGAACAATGTGGAACATAACTCAAAATCATTTGAAAAAAAAAAAAAGGGGGACCAGGTTTGCTGGTCTGATAGAGCCTGGTGGAACCACTGAGACTATGGCCCCCAGCTGCCCTTCAGGTCTGGAATTGAATCCACACCTGTGGCTTCCAGCCAAACAAAAGACAGGCATATAAGTTGAACATTTACCTGAGGCAGATACACTCCTTGAGAGAACAATCATGGGAGAAAGAAGGGCTGTGTGTTCACAGGGAGATAGCTCATGGGGCACGAGTGCATGGAGGGATGGACACAGGGAAGAGGTAACTATGGGGAGGAAGTGGGAGGGGAGCTGTTGCATTGTGGTAAATTGTAGTCAATGTCATGAGACAAAGTATATGTGAACTGCTGTATGGAAAGTGAATTTACTCACCGTAATTTTATCACATTAAAAAAAAAAGGTAAACAAACAAAAGAAATGATGATGGTTGAGATGGGTGGTGGATGGATGAGTAGTGTGTTCAAGGGATCATGCTAGACTTTTACAGAATTTCCTGATGCAGTGAAGGTCAAACTGTGAAATAAATAGAGGACAAGGATGAACCCAAGATATTTTTTTCCTTGAAAACTGGAAGGATGGTGTTATGGATCGAACTGTGTCCCCCTCCTCCCTGCAAAAACGTGTTTTGTAAAGCCTAACCCTATACCAAAAACAAAAAACCAAACTCACTGCCATCAAGTGACTCATAGCAATCCCCATTGGGTTTCCAAGGCTGTAAATCTTTACGAAAGCAGACTGCCTTATCTTCCTTCCGTGGACTGGGCTGGTGGGTTTGAACCACCGACCTTTTGGTTAGCAGCCAAATGCCTTAACAACTACACCACCAGAGCTCCTTAACCCTATACCTATGGTTATAATTCCATTTGGGAATGGGTTTTGTTATGTTAATGAACCAATGCTAGTGTGTCTTTTGAGAGATAAAAGGAGATTAAGCCAGCAGCAAGAATGCAGAGAGGGGACTACAGATGCTTTGGTACATAAAGATCACCAAGGAGGAAGAAGCTGGAAAGAGACAAGGACCTTCCTCTAGAAAGTCTTCCCCTAGAGCTGGCCACCTGAATTCAGATGTGTAGCCTCCTGAACGTGAAAACATAACTGTCCTTTGTTTTTTTAAACCATCCACTGGGAGTCTTTCTGTTACAGCAGCAGGAGGTAACGAAGAAAGGCGGTGTGCTGTCAACTCCGATGTGGAACCCTACAGGGGAGCACGCTTTACGGAAAGGATGCAGACGTTCCCTGACGTCTGCTTGACAGAAGTGAGAACAAGATGTCAAGGAGAAGACATACAAATACAGGACAATTTCTACCAAAAAAACACTACTGAGCAATTCAAATTAATGAATGACCCATGGGAGAATATTCCTTAAATGAATTTAAACTAAAAGAACTATGTACAAAAAGTACATAAAATAGTACTCTTTGTTTACAACATAAAAACCATCAACAAGAAAATATATTGACGTAGGGCTGCATATATTGGAAGAAGTCCAGCCAGAATGCTCCTTAGAGGCAGACAGGGCCAGCCTCCCTCTCATGCGTTCTGGACACGTCATCAGGAGAGGCCCCTGGAGGAGGGCATCATGCTCTTGGTAAAGGTCAGCTGAGAAGAGGAAGGCCCTCTAGGAGCGGGGCCGACACAGAGACCACAACAATGGGCTCAAACACAGCAACAACTGTGAAGATGACACGGGACCAGGCAGTGTGCTGCTGTCCCCAGGGTCACTCTGAGACAGAACTGACTCACTGGTACCTCACAACAGGCATAGGTAGGAGGACAAGGACCTCGATTGAGGATTCATGCTTCCCACACCTGAGAGCTTGAAGGCAAAGGCATTCCTTACTGAGGGGATAAAAGTAAAAGGGGTCTGGACCCCCCAGACAGGATCACTGTCCCCAGCTTTATACCTCTGGTGATGGCAGGAGAGAGCACCACCACCACCACCCGGGACCACATAAACAGTCAGAACCTTCACCCATGAACTCTCCCGCCCCCTTTTTAACCCATGACATGATGTGAGAGGTGGGGCTTTAGGTTTACAGCTGTACACATAACACTCCAGTGCCTGGGGAAAGTCAAGAAAACTGTTGAGAGAGAGGAGACCAGCATAGCTCTGGAGGGCCAGGCCTCAGCCTCCACAGCCCCAGCCGCTCTGACCGCAGGCTCTGCTCAGGAGATGCTCAACACAGAGGACCAAGGCCCAGAGTGAGGATGGGAAAGGCTGAGGTGCCAGCTCGGAGAGTCCCATAAGGAAAGTGATCCCAGAGATCTGAATGTTGAAAAGCCAAGTATTTAGAGGAAAGGCCCAGTGACAGTGGAGTGAGGCCTTAAGATGCCTTCAAGGGCTTAGTTTCTTGGCCTTCTCTGCCACCTTTTTTCTTCATTGAGGAACCACAGTTCTGCAACACCCAGCTGGTCCCCCAACAATTCAGATCAAGCCCCACCCGCTTATGCTAAGAATAACTCAGTTCCCTATAGAACTCACCATTTTCTTGTTCCAGGTTCTAGAAGTCCAAGAGAATGTCGGCTCTAAGCCCAAGAAGCCACTTCAGGAAGAGCGATGGGAGTGGAAACAGAGCACTGGGCAGCCTGGAAGCAGATGAAGAATGCTGGGTCCACGCACCAGTCAGAGCAGCTGGAATCCCTGTGATTCACAGATGTGCAAGATGGTCTCCCTAGGTCCCAAGTACCCAGTACCACACTTGAGACCTGAAATGGGAGAAGGACAGGCAGGAAAGCAGTGAGTGAGCAGGGGTGACAGGCTTTTGGCTTCCTCCCAGGCTCAGGGCAATGTTCCACGCTGAGGGCCTGGCACTTAAGGCAGAACAGGCTCCAGCCTCCAGAGCACACGCCCGCATTCTTCATGCAGCTCCCGGGGCCTCTTCTTTCAGCAACTAGATCACAGCGGGAGGAGTTTACTCAGCCCAGAGCGTGAGAAGCTGGCAAGGCTGCAAAACGTGAATCTGATTTCCTCCAGGCAGCCAGGGGTTCAATGTCAAAGCTGTGGGTTCACCTACATAACTCTGTCCCTTATAGATCAACACACACACTGTTATTTCATATTAACATGGCTGAATTATCAGGAAGAACATATTTTTCAAGTTTTGTCAATGAACTCATTATAGTTCATCCATTTTTCATCATGTGCAGTGAAAACCCTGCTATTGTGCTTTGAAAAATAAGTTTCCACTTCATTTATAGCATTGTAATATATGATCAGTATTTTTCCTATGGCTTTTGCAATTACCATTTCTTCTTTTCCCTTGAGTATTTTCCTTTATTCTCAAATGAAGATACCATCAGTCCCTACTCTTCTGAAAAATCTAGGAGTGCTTCTGAACACTTTTTCTTTCAACCTTATAGTAAATCAATCAACAAATAAATCAGAAGAGTTTTCTCTAAGGCGCCGTCTCCCGCCTCTGTTCCCATTTCTTTACACTGTACTGCCCCTCCACACTGACTCCTAGTATTTTATTTCTTGGTCTCAATGTAAATGTTCCCTCTCACGTATGATCTTTACCCCAGCGTCTCCCATTTAAACATAATCACTCCTTTTATTATTTTCTCCAATAATCAAAAACAAACAAACAAAAAAAAAACACTCACTGCCATCAAGTCAATTCTGACTCATAGCGACCTCCTTTGGGTTTCCGAGGTGGTAAATCTTTACGGAAGTAGATTGCCCAGTCTTCCTTTTGCAGAGAGGCTAGTGGGTGTGAACTGCCAACTTTCTGGTTAGCAGTCACACGCCTTAGGCACTGTGCCACCAGAGCTCCTTATTTTCTCTAATAAACCAAAACAAAACTCATTGCAGTCAAGTCAATTCGACTCATAGCGACCCCTCCTCGGGTTTCTGAGGCAGTATCACTAAGGAAGTAGATGGCCCAACCTTCCTTTCAAGGAGTGGCTGGTGAGTTTGAACTGCCAGCCTTCTGGTTAGCCGTTACATGCCTCAGGCACTACACCACCGGAGTTCTGTCTAAATTCATGTCCTTCTTTCTTATTATTGCCTGCGTAAACTAGGACCTTGTTCTGTAGGTAGAGTCTCAAGCCTCACCCCAGAACTGCCAAATCAAAACTGGCATTTTATCAAGATTCCCAGGTTATCCTTACCGACATTAAAGTATGAGAAGCATTCACTGATCGACAGCCTGTAATTCAAGGAATGAGCATTCTATAAACAGATGCCCTTTGACCCATCTAATTCTACATTATGTCATTGCACTGTCTTCCTGATTCATGACCAAGCTCCATGTCTAGGGTTCCTCACAGTCTTCCTTTACTTTTCATAACAAGCTCTCGCCTGATGTCATTCAATCATAGTTGTCGTTTCCAAAATCTATTTGCAGCACAGGAACCAAAGTGTTCTGTTTCAAATCACAAATACACCCACACCCCTCCCTGCTTAATGCCCGCCAGTGGGTGTCCACTGACCTTCAATGAGCCCAGAGTAGTCACCATGGTTCTAAATGACCTCCTGTCACGGCTCCCTCCAGTCTGGCTCACACCAGCCCCACCCCTACACTGTTTTCTCTGCTTCCATCATTGTTTTCGTCAAGGAATAGATGACACTGGATTCTTTGCTGCCTCAGGGAACACTCATTTTTCCCAACTGGAATACTATCAGCCCTATACAGCCGTGTATGTAGCTAAATAAAACTATTTTCTTTAATCTTTACATAAATAATTGTCCTTTTCAAGCAGTCTAACCTGACTCTCAGGTTAGGTCTTTTTACTACAGGTATCAGATGTTCCTGGCTTTTCATTATTTATTTAAAACTGTCTCCCATGCTAGAGTATAAAGGTGTGGACAGACACTGTGAGTGTTGTTTTCTTGTTTCCTGGTCTCTGACACTGATCACTGAGGAAACATAGATCACCCCCTGTGGTATATACTCCTGACTAGCCTTTCTGTTCAGACAGACATGTTTTGTTTCTGCACAGTCCAATATGGTGGCCCCTCTGACTAGTGCAACTTAAGAAGTTAACTTTTTCTTTTACTATTAAATGAATTTTAATTGAAATAGCAACATCTGGCTAGTGGACACCACCGTTCTGGTGGACTCACCAGAACGCTAAGCAACCAACACAGCCGAGATCTATTTATGTAGATCTTTTATGGTTTCTTGAAGTAGTCTTTTATAGTTTTCTTTGTACAGGTCTTTTGAGAGGGTGTGAAAACTTTTTTTGAGAGGGTGTGAAAACAGCTTTTTGTTTGCCGGAAGCCTGTCACACGGGGAAACAGAATTGGTAAGAGTAAAGGTAACATTCAATTCATTTTGCTTATATTTGCATGAGTAAGGTTAACGTCAACCTAAATTGGATTGACCTCATTGGGAAACCTGCAATGATGTTTAAACATAGAAACGAGTGGGAGTAACTGAGGGGACAAGAAGGGCACTCTGAGATAACGTTTGAAGTGAGACCTGAATTATAAGTATTATCAAATCCTTATGGTTAAAAAACTTTCCTCCAATCAGAAGAAATACTTGGTGAAAGAGAAAGGCAGGAAAAATCTTGACATCTTTGAGAAAGTATTTTTAAAATGTGCCAAGAACTTACCTAACATGAACCAAAAAAAAAAAAAACCAAACCCACTGCCACTGAGCCAATTCCAACTCACAGCAATCCCCGTTGGGTTTCTGAGGCAATAAATCTTTACAGAAGTAGATTGCCTAGTCATCCTTCTGCACAGTGGCTGGTAGGTTTGAACTGCCAACCTTCTGGCTAACAGTCAAATGCCTTAGGCACTGTGTCACCAGAGCTCCCTTATCGAACAGTGTGTTATAAATTTAAGTCAAAGAGTTATACATAAGGCTGAACATGTAGGATCTTGCTGGCCAGTGTAAAATATATAGATTTTATTCTTTATGTGATTGATAGCCTACCCGGTTTTAAACTGTTTTGGCTGCTGAGTGGAGCTTATACCTTGTCTAGGGAAGGAAGGGGAAAAAAACAAGGCACCCCATTTTTCTACTGATGTTGAGGTTACAAGTGGCGTTCAGGGATCCCTTCTACTTTATGCACTTGTGAACCTTCCGACACATGCAATATTTTTGCTATTAAACAGAATAAGAACATTTACTTTCTCTATACCCTAGTTTTCAACAGTGCATTCTTAGATATATCAAAAATCATGAGGAATGAAAGACAAAAAAGATCATTTAAAAACCTTGTGCATCAAAGGACTTTGTCCACAAAGTGAAGCCACAACCTGCAGAATGGGAGAAAATACAGTGCAACCTGTGGGGGCAGGAACTCGATGGGACTGACTCGTTTTTCTCGGGATGGCAAGTTTTCCGCCTTTGACAGGGTGGGTGCAGCCTTCTAAAAAAAAACCAAACTCACTGCCATAGAGTCAGATCCAACTTCTGAGGCGGTATCACTACAGAAGTAGATGGCCCAACCTTCCTTCCAAGGAGTGGCTGGTGGGTTTGAACCGCCAGCCTTTTGGTTAGCAGGCAAGTGCCTTAGGCACTACGCTACTGGAGCTCCCTGGGTGCAGCCTTCCCACATTTTTATCACCTGATTAGTGGAAAACAGTTGTGTTTTCCCTGTCTGACAATATCTGCCTACACAGGTTCTGTCTTTCACAGGGTTTACTGTTTATGGGAATCATCTAGTTCGTAAGGGTTTAGTATCCAGGACATAGAAATGACTCCTACCACTCAACAGCATACAAACAAACCATTTTAAAAATGGGCAAAAGTACAGGAGAAAGAGCTGGTGATCTGCTTTTGTAAAGGTTACATCCAAGAAAACCCTCCGGCACAGTTCTGCTCTATCACCTGGGGTCACCAGGAGTCTAAACTCACCTGGACCGTGCCTACCAACAACAATACACCCAAAGGACTTGAAGCAGGATGCAAACAGGTATTTTTACACCAATGTTCTATGTAACACTGTGGCACTATTCATAACAGCCAAAAAGTGGAAAAAAAGCAAATGTTTTTCAGAAGATGCATGGGTAAAGAAAATGAAGTATTAGCCAGTCATAAAAAGAAATAAAGTTCTTAAAAATGTTACAACATAGGTGGGATATGTCAAACACAAAAGGACAAATATTTTACAATCCCACTTATATGACATATCTGTTGTTGTTGTTATGTGCCGTCGAGTCGGCCCCAACTCATAGCGACCCCTCCTTGGGTTTCCGAGGCAGTATCACTACAGAAGTAGGATTGCCCAACCTTCCTTCCAAGGAGTGGCTGGTGGGTTTGAACCTCCAGCCTCTGGTTAGCAGTCAAGTGCTTTAGGCACTATGTTACCAGAGCTAGAATAGGCAAATGTGGAGAGACCAATGGGGCAGTTGGGAAGGAGGGGAAATTAATGGTTAAGAGGCACCAGTTCCAGCTACGGGTAACAGAACAACTTGGACAGCAGTGATGTTTGCACAACATGTGAAAGTAATTAATGTTACAGAATTGTATATGTAAACATGGTTGAAAGAGGAAAAAGTTTCATTATATATATTTTACCAAACACAAAAGATACCATGAAATGACATCATTAAAAAATAAATAAAAGAAACTTAGCTTGTTGGTCTAAGTGTAAGTGAAAGGAGGGAAATTTAGATACTAAGGCGATATAGAGGAGCTCTGGTGGCACAGTGGATAAGGCATTTGGCTGCTAACCAGAAGGTCAGTGGTTCAAACCTACCAACCACTCTGTGGAAGGAAGAGAGGGGTATCTACTTTCGTAAAGATTTACAGCCTCAGAAACCCAATGCGGGTTGCTATGACTTGGAATATAGGGGATGTAAACAGGAAAGTCGGTATTTCAAAGATTCAATGCCAACCCTAGGCTGTAGCAACGTAGAGAAATAAAATCACATTTGAGGAATTATGACGTGTAAAGAATGGACTTTTAAAGGTAATTGGATCTGGATCACCTTGTTATTAATATTAAGGGGGGGGGGGACAAACCCAAATCATGACTGTTTCCATTAACAACAATAAAAAATGAAAATCGCATGAATTATAATTCTAGGTAATGAAAAAGAGAGAAAGGGAGAGAGATTATGCTAACGGCACTGGGGTTCCAGGGCTTTCTCGAACAGGACACTTAAATTTAGATACTTCCCATCTGCTCCCCAGGGTTCTCCAGGCCGTGACCTCTCAGCAGCAGATCGCCAGGCCTGGCTTCCGAGGCACTTCTGGTGGGTTCCAACTGCCAGTCTTTCAGCTAGTCATCTTAAGCTTTTCTTCTAGGCAAGGCCACTCTGCTTGACTCTTTTACTTTGAAAAATAATTAGTACAAAGGATGAGGTAATTTTTGCACCGCCTAGGCTCTGTTCAAGGATTTGGATTAGTTTCATTACACATGCCTCCCATTTTTCCCTCATTCCCACAGAAGCTCTATAAATCCCTTAGTGCCTATGTTAAGCTAGTTCAGCAACATCACCTTTTGTATCAGATCAGTTAGAGTTGGCCACATTGTCCCTCATACAATCATGATAAAAATTTCTTACAGCCAAAGAAATCCCTTGAAATATGCTTCTTACTAAATACCTTCCTCCTAAAATAGATAAGGGAGCTCTGATGGTGCAATGCCTAAGGCATTTGACTGCTAACCAGAAGGCTACAGTTCAAACCCACCAGCCACTCCTCGGAAGGAAGGCTGAGCAATCTACTTCCATAGAGATATCGCCTCGGAAACCCAAGGTGGGGTCACTATGAGTCGGTCCAACTCAATGGCAGTGAGTTTGGTTTTTTGGTTTGGTAAAATGGATAAATATGGTTCTAAATACACATGCTAATTCCAACTCATGTTTCTTAATTCTTCATATGTCTTGTAACACTTGTAACTGTTTTTTTTTTAAATAATATATTCCTCAACATACTCCTACATCTGTATGACCAGCAACACTTAAGAAAACCCCTGCCTGATCAAGCACAGGAAACATAAAGGATCCATTTTAGGAAGGGAAATTGTGATGAAGAATATGCCTCCGGAAGTAAGAACAGACTTGAATTTGAGTTCAGATGCTACGGCTACTAGATATTCGTCCATGGGCAAGCTATGGAATTTTTCCGAGACAATTACTTCTGTAAAATGCCGCAAATACTCCTAACCTCACAGTGTGGTTTTGTTAATAAAGAAGATGCAGTATAAAAAGTCCTTAGCTCAATAAATGGCAAATGGACATACAGGCCGTGGGGTGACGGAGGCCTGATGTGAGTGAGTGAGAGAGAGGGGGAGAGAGAGAGAGAGAGGCCGGAAGAGTCCAGCAGCTGAGGCTGGACTGTTTTTTTTTTTAAGAAAAGGGAGAGCACGGTGAGCTGCAGTCTGGAGGGCGTGGAAGCGGGGCACTTAGACAGGCTAACAACCCCGGGCATCCATGAGGCCCTTGACTGCATTTCACCAACTCCCACATGAAGCTGCCGCTGCTAGTCTGAGAATCACACTCTAGCTTGGAGAGGATTCACAGGCTGTTTACCTGTTAATGCACCGAGACACGGGTCTATTCCACCTATTCGGCCGTCCAGAAAGCAGCTGCGGCCGGCGGGCCGGGATCTGGGAGGAGGCTGCAGGGAGGCGACGGCAGCGGCAGCAAAAGCGACGGCGGCTACTCCGGGCTACTGCAAGTTCAAGAGGCCCTGGGAGGGCGGAGAGCAAAGGCGTGCGGAGAAAGGAAGCAGCGTCTTTAGACCCTGGGACAGCAGCCTGAGGGGTCACCTGGTAGTGGGTCAGGCAGACCGGCGACAGAGGCAAAACCTAACTCACACCACACTAGGAATGCAACGAAACCAGTCTGCCAACCAGAGGACGCACACTTCCACTTCCGGTGTCTTGAACGCTTGGTGCCTCAGGGGAGGGGCTCCGTGCGAGAACCCAGGAGGGTTCTAACTGGTGACCGCGGGGTTCAGTGCCTCCTCCTTGTAGTATTTGGGATCTGGGCACTACTGTCCTTGTTTTCTCTGTAGAGAAAAGCCTTGGTTTTCTTAAATGCGTGTATGAACTGAAACGCGGATTTTAATAATCAAAGATACCTTTGGGGAACAAAGAAAGTCGGTATTTGCAATCAGACGATTTAGAAAAAGTTTACCGTGTTCTTTACAGAGATAACTTTTTTTACTCCTCATATTTTCCCACCTTCAGAATTGTTGAAGTCTCTAGCTTGACTTCTGTTTCGTGGTTTGTGTTTCCTGCATATATCAGATATCTTTCCCTAGGCGCAGCGTACAGACTCCAAACCCAGTCTGATCTCTCCAAGTGCTGCGGACCTTGGGTAGAGTTTTCCAGAGAGGCAGAAAGATACCAGTCGTTCTGAGCGCCTGGTCTAAGATGTTTTTATTCCAGTCAAGATGAATGAGAATGGAGGTGAAGGGGTTAGTTCTTTGCCTTTAAGGACATTTCTTTGAAATTACATGTGACACTTTTAGTTACAGCTCATTGAAGATGACGTAGTCACGTGGTCCCATCTGGCAGCAAGGCCTGTTGGAAAATAAAATGGTTTTTCTAGGTGACCAGTTATAGCTGAAAGTCAGGAGTTCTGTGACTAATGACCAAGGGAACAACAAATATTGGGGGAGACCAACATCTTGTCACAGAAATAGACAATGTTGAGATATGTCCTGGTGGTACAATTAGCAGGAGTTGATAATTGATTTAATGGACAGGGACTGAGGAAATGAGAAGTAACAAACTTGATTTCCACTCTTCAGATCTAACCAATAGGGTAAGTGGTAGTGTCTTTATGGAAATGGAGAAATTAACCAATCGAAACCAAACTCCCTGCCACCAAGTTGATTCCGACTCATAGCAACCCCCGTTAGGCTTCCAAGGCTATAAATCTTTTTTTTTTTTTTTTTTTTTCAAAATTTTTTTAATTAAGATTTGGGTGAAAGTTTACAGAGCAAATTCATTTTCCATACAGCAGTTCATGCACATTTTGTTTCATGACATTGAGTGCAATTTCCTGTTGTTGCTAAGTGCCATTGAGTCATTTCCGACTCATAGCGACCCTATGCACAGCAGAACAAAACACCACCCGGTCCTGAGTCAGCTCCACGATTCTCGCTACACTTGAGCCCATCGCCTCCGCCACCGTGTCCATCCACCTCGTTGAGGGCTTCCCCTCTTTCATCGACCCTCCACCTTACCAAGCATGACATCCTTCTCCAGGGAATAGTCCCTTCTGACAACATGACCAAACTACATGAGACAAAGACTGGCCATTCTCACTTCCAAGGAGCATTCTGGCTGCACTTCCTCCAGGACAGAACTGTTAGTTCTTTTAGCGGTCCATGGTACTGTCAGCATTCTTCGCCGACACCACAGCTCAGAAGCATCAACTCTTCTTCAGTCCTCCTTATTGATTGTCCAGCTCTCACATGCATATGAGGCAATTGAAAATACCATGGCTTGTGTCAGGTGCATCCTAGTCCTCGAGGAGACATTTTTGTTCTTCAGCACTTGAAAGAGGTCCTTTGCAACTGATTTGCCTGGTGTTATATGTCATCTGATGTCCTGAGTGCAGCTTCCAATGGCTTCGTTTGTAGAACCAAGCAATGTGAAGTCTTTTGACAATTTCAATCTTTTCTCCATTTATTATAATGCTGCTTATAGGTCCAGTTGTTACACTGTAATTCCCTATAATGTAACAACTCTCTTCCCTCTTTCTCCCTGTAGTTACCTCTTCCCTGTGTCCTTCCCTCCTGAGCTATCTCCCTGTGCAAACACTTGGCCTTCTGTTCTCCCACGATTGATCACTCCAAGGATTGTATCTACCTGATGTAAATGTTCACATCATAGGTCTGTCTATTGTTTGGCTGGAAACCACAGGAGTGAGTTCAGTTCCAGACCTAAAGGGTAACTAGAGGCCATAGTCTCAGGGGTCTCACCAGGCTCTATCAGACCAGCAAACCTGGTCTTTTTTTTTTTTTATGATTTTGAGTTTTGTTACACATTGTTCTCCCACGGTATCCAGAATCTCCTTCACTGATCCCTTTCTGAGTGGCTGACAGTGTTACCTGGGCACCATCTAGTTCTTCTGGTCTTATGGTCATATAGGCTGAGGATCACATGGTCTACCAGTCCCTTGGTCTGGTCCATGCATCTTTGCTTTTCTTCATTCTTCTCTTCTCTGGATGAGGGGAGACCCATCATTGCATCTAGATGGCCGCTTGCTAGCTTTTAAGACCCCAGTCACTACTCACCAAAGTAGGAATGTAGAACAGTGTTTTTATGTAGTATGTCATGCCAACTGAGCTTGATGTCCCCTATGACCATGGTCCCTAGCCCACAGGTCCAACTACTCGCTCCCTCAGGGTGACTGGCTGTGGCCAAGAAGCCTTGTCCCTTGTGACCAAGGCTATAAATCTTCACAGAAGCAGACAGCCTCATCTTTCTTCTGCAGAGCGACTGGTGGGTTTGAACCACTGACCATTTGGTGAGCAGCCAAATGCCTTAATCACTACACCACCCAGAGCTCCTTGGAGTAATGGAAGGTCAAGTTTGAGCCAAAGAACACAGATTAATTTGTTGCTATGAGCTTGTCCACCTAGCACTGAAAAAGGTAAGGGAAGCAACTTAACTATTTCCTGTGTATATTTCCAAAGATGTTCCATGACTGTGTGTGTGTGTGTAAAAGTATGTGTGATCTGTGTACACACACAAGCATACACACACACACACACACATATATATATACATATATATATATTTTACAAAAATGATTGTGTTCAATCACACCAATATCTTAAATTTTTCACTAAGAGGAGCCTTACCATTCTTAATAGTCACAGAAATATTCCATTGTACGGCTATATTTAACTAGTCTCTTCATGCACATTTAAGTTGTGTCTATCATTTCTTATTTGGAAATATGCTGTCATGAATCTCATTACACATATTATACACTTGAGTGAATGCAGTTGTGGAATAAATTCCTTAAAATAAAATGTTGGGTTCAAAGACATGTACATTTGAATTTTTGATAGACTTTATTGTTTATAACCACTTAAATTTTATTTGAATAATTCCCTTCATGCAGGTTTTAGGAACTTATCTGCCACCAACATATCCCAGTGCCTGCTTTCCTAGACTCTTACCAATTCAATGAGAGAAACTTTCTGCTCTTTGCCAAGTCTTAAAAATATTGGCATTGCTTTTGGTTCATCCTGCTGTTTTCTTACTATAAGGACAATTGAACACCTCACATATTTAAAAATCATTTGTATTGACTTTTCTAAACATGTCTTCATTTTTGTTATTGTGCTATTAATTCTTTTCTTTTTGATTTAAAGAAGTTCCTTACTGCAGTGAATTGCCTGATGTGGCCCTTCTAGCCATTGTCCTCCATTCTGTGGTGTTTTGTAAATCCCATTATCCATGCCTATTTGGGGTGGTGTGGTAGTTAAGGTCAGGTATCAACTTGGCTGGGCAGCTGGTAGTAGTCATTCTCTGTAATGACTGGCAATTGACTCTGTGATGGGATTTAGGTTAATTCTGTTGGGGCAACACAGGTGGAATGTATCTTGAGTCCTGCCTTGCTGGAGGGTATAATTCAAATCACCACCCTTAGCTTCCCTGAGGGTATACCTACGAATCTCCTGGGAAGATTCGCTCCCCTCTTGCTTCGGCTTTGTGTCTTGGATCATCCTCATCTCACCCCTGGATTTGGGACAACAGCCGTCGTCTGATCTGCTGATCGAGGTTCATCAAACCCTGAGAGTTGGGAGGATCCGCCAGACTACTCATGGACCCGGGACTCGCCAGCCTGCCAGCCTCCACCACTATGTGAGACGAACCCTTGGGTGTCTGAGTTCTGTGAGGCATTACAGCGAAATACAGAACCCTAAGACGGGGAAAGTTACTGGGAGGAGGAGGAGGAGTTAATGTCTGAAATGATGGAGTGGCATGGTAGTTTGGACATTTGGGACATCTTTAAGCTCCACCTCATGGGGACCGGCCTCTTGCTGATCTTTCTAAGAGAAATTATTCAAGCACTTACATATTAAAGATATTATTTCTGTCTGTTATGTGATACAAATATTTCCCCCATTTTGTTTTTTATTTGCTCATTAATCGATTGTTAACAACTTATTAATACTTTTCTTTCAGTTAATTCTTTCTTATAAACCCAATTAATTCAACTATTACAAAGGACCTCTGATTTTATGTAAGTTCAACATACTTACCTTTTTGGTCTCTCTTCTCAAACATATTTTCTCCTTCATATATAACTTTACAAAAATGAGCTTATACTATACATATAATTTAGGTATCTGCTTTTATTTTCACTTAATAATGCAAATCTTTCTATGTCATGGACCATTTTAAAACATTTTTAATGGTTACATACATTATTTTGTCATTTGAAGGTACACTAATGTGCAGAGATCTCAACACTCTGGCCTAAGTTTGCTCCAGCCTTGAGCCACCCTCCCAGGAAACCCCATAGAGCTGGTATCCACTGTCCCAGTTGGTAAAACTGCAGAGACTGTATTGATGTGTTTCCCTTGGGGTACTTCTCTCCAGGAAGAGTGGCAGGATTGTAGCTAGATCCAGCAGGTCCCCCCTCATATCTCACTGGACACTCCTTTTAAAATTTACGCTGCTTGGTCATTTTGGAGGCAATGCTTTGGAAGGCCATGGAAGTGCCTTACAGTCTCTTGAGGTGAATCCCATTGAGTGACAGCTGATACAGTTTACACACATCCACTCTCCACTGCACAGAGACCTCTTGACCCATGGTTCTGTGTGTGCACAGCAGCATGTATTTGTTGTTCAGATCCTGCTGACAGCTGTTGGCATCCAGCACTTCAACAAAATTCTATCACAGAATAAGAATATATCAATAGCAAATTTAAAAAGACTTAGTCATAACTACTGTAGCCCTCATTTGTACAACTGGGCTCATGATTGTAGCTTCCTTCTTCTATGACCCATGCCATATTCTCTTTGCCCTCTGCAAATATCTCCACTCATCATACTTCCTTCCTTCCTTGATAGGGAGACTTAGACCTTCATCCCATGAGGCTCTATGTCACTTCAGCCAAGTCTGAGCTCTTCTACTTTCTTGTTATTAACAATTATCATAGATTATAGGAATATTAATAAGGAATCCAGTGGACCTCCTGCAGTCCATACATGCGACTCCCATAGTATCCACATATCCCTTGAACAAGCAGCATCAATCACTCCCACTAGAACAATAATCACTTCCATTGGCTGTTGGTTCACTGACATGAGGAGCCCAAAATGTCCAGGAAGCAGTATTGCTTTCCAAATTATTGGGGACACAAATCAGTGTAGACTTAGACCTCTTTTCAGGAAAAAGTAACATCCAGATGAAATGCTCAAAGCTCTTTCCCTTGGGGGAATGTACCTTAACCACTGTCTTTTGGAACCATCGCTAAGTGAGACTGTATGGCTACGGTTGTCCACTTTTAGGTAGTGCCAACATATTGTGCAGAAAGATGTATAAAATAGCCCAAAGCACCTCTTCCTCAGTCACCTAATCACAGGGAACTTCCCATGAAAACACAGGTGCAGACTGAGACACAAGAGGCAATGTGAGTAGGGGTCATGGGAATTTTACTCACGCGACTTAATCGTGCCTCAGGGACTACTTGAACCCGGTTTCATAGTGGCCTCTTCCACTAGATGATAGAGTGCTGCTGTAGACACCCAACTTTATGCTTTGGTGGGTCAGACAATACCCAATGCATGATGGGTAGCTCAGGTCATACATAACTGCAAAGACCATGAAGAGATTTAGCTCTGGTAGCATAGTGCCTAAAGCACTTGACTGCTAACCAGAAGGCTGGGGGTTCAAACCTACCAGCCACTCCTCGGAAGGAAGGTTGGGCAATCTACTTCCGTAGTGATACTGCCTCGGAAACCCAAGGAGGGGTCGCTATGAGTCGGGTCTGACTCAACGGCACATAACAACAACAACAGGGTCCCTCAACATAAAGAAAATGAAAATCCTCATAACTAGACTAATAAGTCACAACACAATAAATGGAGAAAAGATTGAAGTTGTCAAAGATTTCATATTACTCTGTTCTACACCAATGGAAGCAGCAGGCAAGAAGTCAGATGATATCTTGCACTGGGCAAATCTGCCACAAAAGACCTCTTTCAAGTGCTGAAGAGCAAAGATGTTTCTTTGAAGACTAAGATGCGCCTAACCCAAGCCAAGGTGTTTTCAGTCGCTTCATATGCATGTGAAAGCTGGACAATGAGTAAGGAAAACCAAAGAAGAGTTAATGCTTTGGAGGTGTGGTGTTGGTGAAGAATACTGAAAGTACCATGGACTGCCAGGAGAACTAACAAATATGTCCTGGAAAAAGTGCAGCCAGAATGCTCATTTGAAGCAAGAATGACCAGACTTTGTCTTACCTACTTTGGTCATGTTGTGAGAAGGGACCACTCCTTGGAGAAGGACATCATGCTTGGTAAAATGGAGGGGCAACGAAAAAGGGAATGGCCCTCAATGAGATGGAGTGACACAGTGGCTACAATGATGGGCACAGGTATAGCAAGGATGGTGAGGCTGGTGCATGACTGTGCAGTGTTTCATTCTGTTGTATATAGGATTGCTATGAGTTGGAGCCAACTCGACGGCACCTAACAACAACAGCAGGCTCCTCAGAAGTTATCTGGAGAGGTTTGGCTTCTTGATCCTAAAGGTCTGTTGTGTGATTCACCTGCCAAAGGCTCCACTGAGCAACGCTTTGTATCACAGACACATCAGGCACCATCAGGCAGTTTGCAGAGCAGCTCGCCAGCAGCTGAGACCTGGTGCTGAGCTTTCCCTTGCTCTGGGCTCCACTCAAAACCAGTAGTTCTTAGAGTTATTCAGAAAACGGGTCAGCATAGCAGACCCAAATGAGGGTGCATTCTGTCTAAAATCTAAAGACCCCCACTAGGCTTGGTGCCTCCTTCTCAGGGGTAGGAGGGAACAGATGTAACAATTGGTCCTTCACATTGGAAAGGACATATCCCCCTGCCCCTGACCTTGGACTCCTAGAGACTTCACTAAGGTGGCAGGCTTATGGATTTCAGGGGATTTATTTCCCACCCACTGGTACACATATGACTCACCAAGTTGTCTACAACTGATACTACTTTCTGATTACCCCATTCAAGTTAGTAAAAAACCAACAATATATCGTAGTAGACCAGCATGATGTCTTGTGAAACAGAGAAATGATCGTCCTCTGCAGAGGAAACAAGAGCCCTGGAGTGTTTATAGATCCCTGAGATAGCACAGGGAAGGTGTGTTTGTCCTGCCAGCTACAAGCAAACATCTTCTTTTTGTCTTTACTAACACAAACTGAGAATAAAACATTTACCAGATAAATAGCTGCACACCAGGGGCCAAAGATTGTGCTGATTATTCCAGTGATGAAAAGACATTGGGGACAGCAGCTGCATTGGGATGACCACCTGGATAAGGAGATGACAACCCATCGCCCTTCACCAAGATCCATCTGCCTTCTGTATACATAAGGAATTGACCAATTCATACTTCAGTAAAGAAGTTGGGGTTAAGAGCACACATCTTGTAGGTCCCAAGCAGAATTCAAACCAGTATGTCTGGTTCCAAAGTCTAACCTCATCCTCTAAGCTCTGTAAGCCCATGAAGCCACCACCCTCAAGTCTAGATCTGCAGATTTGTGAATAGTCTTTAATTTTTTTTTTTTTTTTAATTCACTGTCACCCAAATACCTCCACTGTACAGTAGTTACCACTACTAAGACCCAGTCCGTCCACTGCAATATTTAAAAGATGTCTGGTGGAAGTTCAAATAGTTACTCACTCTATGGGTGACAATTTGGTAATGGATCAATTCCTAATGAATCTTCCAGGGAGAGGGGATGGGGGCCGCTAGTGCCTGAGCCTCACGCATTGAGGATCTGTTGGAGCCTGTGGGGACCACACAGTAGGCGGAGCTCTGCAGTCCCCACTCTGGATCTGGGAATGCAACAAGGAAATGTTTCTTTTTATCCTTTTTCTTTTGTTTTGTTTTAAATTGGGGTTGTTTAACAGTTCCCTTTGGGTGATATTAAGATCTTTCTGGCCAATGTGAACAGCAGGTAAGAGGGCTGCCATTCTGGGATTGCTAAGAATTATAATAAGGAACTGAAATAATGCCGGGGACTTGGGCACTGAGAGCTGTGGAGATAATGGAAACATTTGAGAAGTAGGAAAAAAATCAGCCTCATCTCATCACCATTCATTGGCTAAGGAGTCCCTGGGGGGTGCAAAAGGCTACTAACTGTATTCTATTGTATAATAGAATACAAATACGTTGTTATTGTTAGGTGCCATAGTCACCCTATGTATAGCAGAATGAAACACTGTCCAGTCTCGGGCCAGCCTCACAATCCTTGCTATGCCTGAGCCCATGGTTTCAGCCACTGCGTCTATCCCTCTCCTTGAGGGTCTTCTCCTTCTTTGTTGAGCCTCCACTTTACCAAGCATGATGTCCTTCTCCAGGGAATGGTTCCTTCTGAAAACATGACCAAGGTAGGTGAGACAAAGTCTGGCCCTTCTTGCTTCCAAGGAGCACTTCTTCCAGGACAGATTTGCTGGGTCCTTTTAGCAGACCATGGTACTCTTAGCATTCTTCTTCAACACCACAACTCAAAAGCATCAACTCTTCTTTGGTCTTCCTTATTCATTGTCCAGCTCTCACATGCATAAGAGGCAACTGAAAATACCATGGCTTGGGTTAGGCACACCTTAGTCTTCAAAGAAACATCTTTGCTTTTCAGCACTTGAAAGAGGTCTTTTGCAGCAGATTTGTCCAATGCAATACGTCATCTGATGTCTTGACTGCTGCTTCCATTGGTGTTGATTGTAGCACCAAGTAATATGAAATCCTTGACAACTTCAATCTTTTCTCCATCCACAGTGAAGTTGTTTATTGGACAGTTGTGAGGATTTTTGTTTTCTTTATATTGAAGTGTAATCCATACTGCAGGCTGTAGTCTTTAATCTTCATCAGTAAGTGCTTCAAGTCATCCTCACTTTCAGCAAGCAAAGTTGTGGCATCTGCGTATCACAGGTTGTTAATGAGTCTTCCTTTAATCCTGATGCCACGTTCTTCTTATATAATCCAGCTTTGCAGATTATTTGCTCAGCATACAAGTTCCTCTTTAATATGATATAAATGTGAATGTAAAAAATGTAAAAACAAATACATTTATATCATATTAAAGAGGAATTACTCATAACTACTACAGGCCTCATTTGTATGATGAATGCACTCAGAGGCACTTTGGAAGAAAGGCCTGCTGATCTACTTCCAGAAAATCATACCCAATAATAATAATAATAAAGGGGCCCTTCATTGACCAACAGGAAGGAATTTTGCTAAGGTTGTGCACATATTATATCTGTTAACCACTTAAGGGGATGGATAATACACCATCTGTACCATAGAGGGAAAGATACTAAGAATCACAAGGTTCTGTTGTCTGTCCAAGTATAAACAGGGTATTCACATGAGATGCAAATTCAGGTTCATGCAATTCCCAAAGGTTTTTTTTTATATATATAATTTTTATTGCAATTTGGGTGAAAGTTTACAGAGCAAATTTATTTGCAATTCCCCAAGTTTTGCATTATCATTTACCAAGTCTTCTACCATTTCATATAGCAACTCCTCACTCTTGTTGCACTTAACACTTTATCATTTCTGAATTGTTGTCTTACTTCCTTTGCTCCTTTTTCTCTTGGAGTGGTCAGTTTTAAAGGTGTCTTGATACTATAAAGATATCTTTTTTTTTTTTAATTCCCCTCACCCACATTAATATGTGTTTACCTTCTGGTTAGTGGTTTACCCTCCATTCCCCACCTACCCCTGGTAAACATCAAAGAATATTTCTTTTTTTTGTGAAACCCTTTTCTTGCATTTTTACAGTAGGGGTCTCATATAATATTTGTCCTTTTGTGATTGACGGATTTCACTCAGCATAATGGCCTCTAAGTTCATCCATGTTATGAGATGTTCAACAGATTCATCAATGTTCTTTAATGTTGCATAGTCACTCCTTTTGTCTTTTGGATAAATTTAGTTCTGCTCTTTTAATAGTTTTTCTGGGAATATAACCCAGGGTTGGGGGCCATCAGAATGAAGGAAGTGCTCTCTTCATCACGGTCCCTCCCAGACTACCTGAGCTTACGTATTTCCCTCCATGCCCATTATATTGCTCTCTCTTCATTTCCTGACCAGATTTTTGTGTTTTTTTAAACGCAGGGTAGAAAATGACCATATTAAAATGAACCCAAGTTTGCATGTCTATGCGAGGCTTCCCAACTGAAATATCTGGACACCTATATTCTTTAAACCCAAACCCACTGCTGTGGAGTTGAACCTGACTCAAAGCGACCCCTCCCTGGGTTTCTGAGGCGGTATCACTATGGAAGTAGATTGCCCAACCTTCCTTCTGAGGAGTGGCTGGTGGGTTTGAACTGCCAGCCTTCTGGTTAGCAGTCGAGTGCCTTAGGCACTATGCTACCAGAGCTCCTCCTACATTCTTTAGGGAAAGATAATCTGAGGTGGTCAGCTTGTCATGTGTCCAATTTTGGTCCAATCTATGTGGCTGCAGCTGAGACAAGCATGGTAGTAACAGAGTCCCAGGAGGCCACGGTGTGTAGAGTGAGTATGGGCACTATGTTTGGCATGAGCAGGTTCCAGAGAAAAGGAACCTGGGTTCATATATTCAAAAGAATGTCTCCAATAATACAGAAAACCAAATGAGAACCAAGTGGAAACAAAGAAAGGGCCCAATTCAACTCATGGGACACTTTTGTAATCAAGATAATAAAGTGTAAGTGGTACAACTAGTGAGTGAGGCATAACTGGTGTCTTGAAGTTTCAGCAACTGTAAAGCCACCTTGTTCTTCAATATTTTCTAACATTATTGAGATAGGTAGGGAATCAGGCTGCCTGAATCAAACAGCCTCGACTAGGCATTCTTGAAATCAAAGTCTCCGTGTAGACCACCACATAACTATTGCTGATGGTACCAGAGAAATGCTTGCAATTAACAAGTCAGGCACTTAGGCAAGACAAGAGGTTGCATTTCAAATCCCCTATAAGCTGGACCAGTTGTAAAATGCTGACAAACCTTCTGAGTCATTTTTCAATTTCCTCGCCAGGTGCAGAGAATGTGCAGTAAAAGTCAGCATGACCAACAAGTGACCTTCCACCAGAGGCAATCAAGAGCAGGAATCCCTCACCGGAACTTGAACCTGGGTCCAGAGACATCACACAAGTGCAGCATCCCAGAACAAGTCATGTCAAGCATCCCAGCAGCATTTGTAACACATTCCATCTTTGTTCTGACAGCCTTTGCAACAGAATCCATCTTGGCTACATCCTGCACATGCACCTGATTTTCATAACCCCACATCTTTTCCAGAAATCACCCCCCCATTTCATGAATAAAGATAATAACTTTCTCCCACCTTAAACCTTTTATAAACTTTAAGAATTCCTTTGTTTGGAGAGAGATTGGAGGCTAGCGTAGGTAAAAGCCCCTCTTCATCTCTCTCTCTCAAGCTCTTCCCTTTCTATTTTTAAAAAAACTTTGGTTCCTGTGGACATTTTGGCTCTCCTGTCTAATTCTTTGTCAGTAGAAGGCAAGCACCCTTGCTCAGGTCTCAGGACCCCTGTAATACCAATTCTTATCACTCTCCCTCTTGCACATTCCTCTTGTCACACTGGCTGCATTGATGGCCTTGAATATCTGAAACAAGCCCCTTCCTCAGGCACTTTGCACTGTCTGTTTCCTCTGTAGCACACACTCCCCAGATATCTTCATATCTTCTGCACTCTTATCCTTATGGCCTCTGTTCACGTCGCCTTGTCTGCTGATCTTGAAGCACCAGGAATGGCCCCAGAGTGTCCTGCAATGTCCCAGTCTTACACCTGTTTGTACCCCCACAGCATCTAGTGCAGGGCTCTCTGCATTCAAGAACTCAATGAACATGGCTGAGTGAACACAGGATGAATGCAATCACCTGCTCGACCCTGTTCCCTACAGAATTCAAGGGCTATTAACATTAATGAGTTTACCTACAATGCCAAAGGGAGACAGATGAGATAGGAAGAGGGACAAATCCACCCCAATACACACACAAAAAATTCACCAAACCAAAAGGGAAGATGCACATCATTCTTCTATCAACTACATGAATTCTAGGTACACGTGAGACATTCATAGGAATTGGTGGCACCAACAAATAAAAGTAATGGTCAATTAAAACAGGATTCATAAACTGAAAGCAAGAGCAAAACACTTAAAATGAAAAAATAAGTTGCAGTCAACCTTTTCTGTTTGTGTACACGACTGGTCCTAGTCAGTTAAATCCATGGGAAATCATTTGGTGACAGCTGTGGCCTTTTTCTCCATAAATTTCTGGACAGCAAGGGGTTTGGTGGAGAAGAGGGGAACTGCAAAAACCTCTAAGAAGTAAGAAAGAATCACTTGACTCCTGCTTTTATATGCCTGCTAAGTAATGTCTAGGGCTTCCTACTGCCTTGGGAGCAAAGTTCAGACTCTTTGCCATGACACTCAAGACCCCCACTGTTCAGCTCAGTCTGCCTTCTCAAATCGATTTCCTCTCTATCCCACGGAAACCCTCTGCTTCAGGCAACTGGAGTAGAAGACAAGCAAGGATGTCCCAGGTCTTGGCTCAACATCTGGCTGTGTCACCTTAGTGAGGAGTTGCATTTCTCTAAGCCTTGGTTAGGAGCTCTGGTAGCATAGTGCCTAAGGCACTTGACTGCTAACCAGAAGGCTGGTGGTTCAAACCCACCAGCCACTCCTCAGAAGGAAGGTTGGGCAATCTACTTCCATAGTGATACCGCCTCAGACACCCAAGGAGGGGTCGCTATCAGTCGGGTTAGACTCGATGGCATATAACAACAACAACAAGCCTTGGTTTCCCCTCCTGTTCAAAGAACATAATAGCTACCTACAGGAGTTAGAAAGCTGTAAGGTGATGGATACAAAAGTGCCTTGCCCAATTCCAAACAGCCCTCAACAGGCCCTGTGTAAACATCAAGGCCCTTCTCAGCATCCCCTATGTGCAATACCTGCTAACCACCCCATCTCCATGCAAATTCCTGATGACCCAACGACCACCCTCCCCTGTCACCAGCCCCAGTCTTGGCCATCCTCAAGGATCCAGCTAATGAGTTTCCCTCTCCTCTCCAGGATTCTGCCCATGGAGAATCAGCTTCTTCATAGAAGAAAGACGTGGCAGTCTTCAAAGTCCACCATGGAGTTGATTACCAGTCTCATCATGGGGATTACTACATCCAGCTGTCCAGCCACTCAAAACCAGGCCCCGCCAAGTTGACACAGAACCTTAACTACCACACTGTTCTATTTATCTTTGCCCAGTCTCCTCGACCTCCATAAGGACCTCTTCATAAGCCCAGCCCCCAGCAGAGAGTAATTACACTTTTTTTCCCATTTTGAAAAGAATATCTATGCAGTGACGCGGGATATCTCTTAGAATTGATTCCAACTGACAGCAACTACTTCTGATTTATTACCCTTGTAAGGCCTTCTTTCTGGGAGAGGGAGGGGCTGTGATCTCTTTTAAAGCAGGGCTGATCTTACACTGGAATGTGCAGCCCTCATTACAACACCCTACAGGCTGCATCCAAACTGGTTTGGCCAGCTTATCCACTCCCTGAAAGCACAGGAGCCACCACGGCAGGAACTTCGTTGCTAAGGCAACTGCTTACTTTCTATGTCAACTGCAAAGTCATTGCCATGGAGACTCATACCCGAGAAAAATTCCTCTCTCCAGCCAGGGAGCAGATGGCAGGGAACTCAACAGAAGTGGTGGGTTCAGGGCCTTTGTGAAATGGGATGCTAACTGGAGAGAATATCAGAAATGTGGCTGCCATAGAGAAGTTGTATCTTCATTACAAAGAGCAAAGGTTTGTTCTCTTCTGCCTGCAAAACTACAGGCAGTGACTTCAGGAACTACAGATGATTGAATGTTGAAATAAATCTGAGAGAGTGTCTTGTCTTGGACTAGTAATTCTAAATTTGCCTCCAAACATGGAGGGGGTTGAGAGATAAAACAATGAGGCTGGTAGCTCCAGGTTTATGGTTGTTGTTGTTGTTATGTGCCATTGAGTCGGACTGACTCATAGTGACCCCTCCTTGGGTTGCTGAGGCAGTATCACTACGGAAGTAGATTGCCCCATCTTCCTTCTGACGAGTGGCTGGTGGGTTTGAACCGCCAGTCTTCTGCTTAGCAGTCAAGTGCCTTAGGCACTATGCTACCAGAGCTCCCTACCAGAGCAGGGTGGGTCCTAAACCTGATCACTTCTGAGTAATAAAAGTAGCAGAATAGACACTGAGATGCACACAGAGGGGAGTAGAGACACCAAGGAACACCAAGGAACTCCCAGCAACAGTGACAGATGCCAAGGAATAGCAAGAAACACCCAGGGCCACCAACAAAGAATGACCCCCCCTTCCCCCAGAACTACCTGCCAAATTCAGACTTGTAGGCTCCTGAAATGTAAGAAAATAAATTTCTGTTCTTTACAACTAGCCACTTGTGGTATTTTTCGTCAAGACAGCACTAGGTTAATTAGGAGCTCCAGTAGCATTGTGCCTAAGGCACTTGACTGCTAACCAGAAGGCTGGTGGTTCAAACCCACCAGCCACTCCTCGGAAGGAAGATGGGGCAATCTACTTCCATAGTGATATGCCTCGGAAACCCAAGGAGGGGTCGCTATGAGTCAGGTCCGACTCGATGGCACACAACAACAACAACAGCAACAGGTAAATTACAACCTAGTGCTGTCTTAGTTACCTGAGGAGCCTTCTTTCAGTTCCTTGGGCATTGTAAACCTTTGCCACTGTAGGACCTTTGCACCTGCTGTTTCCTCTGGCCAGACCTTTGTGTGGCTGCCTACCTCTTGTCATTCAGGCCACAGCCCAGTCAGTTCCTTAGGAAGTCTCCCAGCCTCCTCCCCAATCCTCTGTAATACATTACCCTTTAGTTTCTTCATTGCACATACTACTATGTGAATTTCTTTTATCATGTTCACGTGTGGATCTACTGTTTAATATGTGCCCCCCCCCCCCACCAAACCATAGAAGGTCCAAGAAATGGTCAAGGAGGGATCTATCACAGGTCACCACTATGTCCTCAGCACCAAGAACAATGCTGGTCACTTCACACATATTCATGGCATGGATGAACCACAGCTAACAATGTTTCTAAAATTACTGAAGCTATTGCTGTCTCTGAAAGTGCAGAGTCTAATCTTTACTTTTCAAATTAAGGATTCTGCAGGGCCTCAGAACTGCAACTGTGAATGGCAGTTCTCATTTTCCATGACTGCATCTATGGACAACTTGGGAAGGAATTGGGTGTTCCGTGAAGTGTTCCTGGAGTACTTGGTGTGGCCCTGGGCCCCAGCTCCTGCCGGGCTGCCTGCATTCTGACGCCCAGTAGGCCCTGCATTTCCTTCTTTCCCCTCCACACAGCCATGCTTGGAGGCAGCACTTATGGGACTTGGCCTTTTCTTCGAAAAATAAAGTATAAGAAACTGGCTTGTCGAGTGTTTTCTGCCTAATAACATCAGTTAAATCACTTACTGGTCCTGTCCCCAGTGCAGGACAGACACAGGCTTTGAGGAGGCACTTCAAAGAGCTCCAGTAGATGGGGGGAAATACCGGACATGACCCCTTGGGGTCTAGAGGCGATCCCACACACCTTGTGTGGACGAAGGGAAGAGAGGGAAGGGTAATCAGAGAAGCTTTGCCCCCAAGAGACCCCTGCCTGTATTTACTCACATCCTGCTGAGTTCACAAGCAAAGGCACTCAAACAAGGAAAAAAAAATCGAAGACTTTATTCTGTTCTTGGAACTCTCTGTAATCTTATATAGCAAATCATCAAGCTACTGTTAAAAGAATGACTTAATAACATCACACTAATCTCTATCTTAAACTATATACTTCTGTGCTTTTCTTCTGATTATACTTGGAACAGACCACACATTCATAGCTTTTAACAAGAATATCTTGAAGCAAAATCTTGGTTAACTGGAATGTTTAAAACATGAGTCAGGATCTCTGCTCAACTTACTGCAGCAAACTCACAGTTTTCCTCTTAGCATTGTAGCTTCCCCACCAGCTCCCCATTCTTACTTACATAACTTCCCTGACCACCCATCTCTTTCTCCTTCCTTCAACATCACCAAATAATTCCATTGAATAAACTAACTTATAAACAAAGGGCCGGTAAAGTCCACAAAATTATGGGAAACTAGATACTTTAAAGGACCCCTGGTGGCACAGTGGTTAAATGCTCGGCTAAAGATGTGGCAGTCTGCTTCCATGAAGATCACAGCCTTGGAAACCCTATGGGGTACTTCTCTGTCCTATAGGGTCACTATGAGTCAGAATCAACTTGATGGCAATGGGTTGGCTTTTCTGGTTTAGACACCAATGGGAGTTCCTGAGTGGCACAAATGGTTATGTGCTGGATGACTAATCCAAAAGGTTGGCAGTTCAAACTCACTCAGAGGTGACACAGAAGTAAGACCTGGAGCTCTTCTGAAGATCAGTCTTGAAAACCCTATGGGGGAAGTGGGGAAACACCCTATAGAGCAGTTCCATTATGCACACGTGGGGATGCTATGTGTCAAAATGGACATGATGACAGTGACGATAATAAGAATGTTACTGATGGGAGCTGTGGTGGTTCAGTGGTAGAATTCTCATCTTCCGTGTGGGATACTGAGGTTTGACTCTCAGCAGATGGACCCCATGTGCAGCCACCACCCATCTATCAGTGGAGGCTTGTGTGTTGCTATGATGTTGAACAGGCTTCAGTGGCACTAGGAAGAAAGGTCTGGCAATCTATTTCTAAAAATAAATCCATGAACTGTAAAATGGTACAACCACTGTGGAAAGCAGTATGGCGATTCCTTAAAAAGTTGGAATTAGAAATACCATTTGATCCAGCCATTCCATTACTAGGTATATATATTAAAGAAGTGAGAGTCAGGACATGAATAGACATATGCACACCCATATTCATCACAGCACTATTTACAATAGCCAAGGATGGAAACAACCTAGGTGCCCATCAACAGAAGCATGGATAACCAAACTATGGTACATACACACAATGGAATACTATGCAACCCTAAAGAATAATGTAGAATCTGCAAAACACCGCATGACATGGATGAACTTGGAGGACATTATACTGAGTGAAATAAGTCAATCACAGAAGGACAGATACTGTATTAGTCCGTTATTGTAAAAAGTCAATGAAAGGTTTATATATGGAAGGAAATTGTCTTTGTTGGTTACCAGGGGTGGGATGGGAGGGGAGGGAAGACTGTTAGATAGGTAGAGACAAATATTGAGATGAGTGAAGAGAAGGGCATTGTACCAAATGTGAGTGATCAACATGGTGGCATTGAGGAAGAGGAAGACATAGAAAGGTGCATGGAAGGTACAGACAGCAAAGATGAACCCTCTTGCACATACAGTACTGCATTGTCAGTGAAGGCAAACATGGGTATACAGGTGGATAGATGGGTGGATGGTATGTCCCTGCAGGGGGAGTGTGCTCAAGACCATGGATAGAGTTGGCAGACAATGTTTCTACAAGTGCATTGCTATGTTCTGTAAGAATTGCTAAGTATATAGTAGAGCTGACAAGGGGCAGGTTTGTAATCATTTCTTGGCCATAGTCAGCTACCCAGAGGGAGCAAGTAGTTGTACCTGTGGGCTCGGGGCCATAATTGCAGGGCACATCAAGCTTGTTCTGGTTCCCTACTGCCGCTCTGACAAGAATATACCACAAACGGGATGGCCTTAACAAACAGGAGTTTATTCTCTTACAGTTTGGGAGGCTAGAAGTCCGAGTTCAATGTGCCAGGCTCTAGGGGCTGTGTGAAAGCCCCTTGACCTTGGCTTCAGCTTTGCCTCTTGCTCCCAGCCCACTGAAGCCAGAATGGCAGTGAAGAGGCATCTCTTCACTCAGGCAACTACTGGTTGCTAAGACTAACAAGCCCAAGGTCGACAAATAAAAAGGCAGAGTCCCAATGTTACCAAACCACACAACAGGCCATTAATTTAAGCCCATTGTGTGGTGGTTTTATTTGTGTGTCAACTTGGCTAGGCCTGGTTGAGTGGCTGGGCAGCTGGTGGTAGTTATTCCCCATGATGAGACTGGCAATCAACTTCATGGTGGGATCTACCACAAGCAGCTGAGTAGCTAGCTGCCTTTGGGAATGTGGTCTGCTTCCTGTATTTAAGGAGAAGCCTTGGGAATGGTCTCTAGCCTTTGGCACGCTTGGACCCTGCACGTAGCCATGTCGTTGCTCAGCAGCCTACTATGTTCTGCCGACCTAGGGACTTACAATGGACTTAAGTTAATGGCCTGCCATGTGGTTTGGTAACATCGGGACTGTGCCTTTTTACTTGTCAACCTTGGGGCTTCTCAGCCTCAGCAGCCAGCAGCTGTCTGAGTGAAGAAATGCCTCTAGCTCCAGTGGGCTGGGCGCAGGGGGCAGAGCTGGACCCTAAGGTTGAGGGGCTTTCACTCAGCCCTAGAGCCTGGCACTTTGAACTTGCACTTAAAGCCTCCAAATTGTGAGAGAATAAACTCCTGTTTGTTAAGGCCATCCCATTTGTGGTATATTTCTCGTCAGAGCGGCACTAAGTAACCAGAACACATTATAAGTCCCAAGGTCGGCGGAGCATGTCAGGCTGCTGAATAATGGCACAGCAACATATAGAGCCCAAACGTGCCATAAGCTAGAGGCTTCTTATATACAGGAAGCAGACCACATCCCAAAGGCAGCTACTCAGCTGCTTGTCATAGATCCCACTATGGAGTTGCTTACAGTCTCATCATGGGGAATAACTACCACCAGCTGCCCAGCCACTCAACCAGGCCCAGCCAAGTTAACATAGAAATTCAACTACCACAAAGCTCAATTGGCATAACATCCTACACAAAAACATTGTTCCACATCCTACTTTGACAAGTAGCAACTGGGGTCTTAAAAGCTTGCAAGCAGCCATCTAGATGCAACAATGTGTCTCTTTCCATCCAGAGCAAAGAAGAATGAAGAAAACCAAAGACATATGGAAATAATTAGTCCAAGCAATGCGATCCTCAGCCTATATGACTATGAGACCAGAAGAACTAGATGGTGCCCAGCTACCAGTCAACCAGTCGGAGGGGGACTTCTGTAGGAGATCCTGGCTAGAGTGGGAGAATGATGTGGAACAAACCCCTAAATCATTTAAAAAAATAAATAAGGTCCAGGTTTGCTGGTCTGACAGAGACTGATGGAACCACTGAGACTATGCCCCTAGCTGCCCTTCAGGTCTAGAATTGAACCCACTCCTGTGGCTTCCAGCCAAACAAAAGACAGGCATATGAGCTGAACATTAACAATAGGCAGATACACTCCTTGGAGAGATCAATCACGGAGAATAGAAGTCCTGCGTATGCACAGGACGATAGCTCATGGGGCAGGAATGCATGGGAGGGAAGGACACAGGAAAGAGGTAACTATGGGGAGGAATTGGGAGGGAAGCTGTTGCATTGTGGGAAATTGTAGTCAATGTCATGAGACAAAGTGTATATGAACTGCTGTATGGAAAATGAATTTGCTCTGTAAACTTTCACCCAAATCACAATAAAAATTAAAAAAAAAAAAATTAGTCCATGCAAACCCCGTGGATCACAGCAGTCCATCTGCAACTGGGTTAAGGAAGCAACCAGGAGGATGGCACAGGGCCAGGCAGAGCTTCATTCCTGTGTGCACGGGGTCACCATGGTCAGGAGTCGACTTGGGAGGCATCTAACAACAATTACTCTACATTCCACATGAAAAACTTGAGTAAATTTTTCCAGTCTGAAAACCTCATGCCAGTGTTGAAGCCAATGGGGCCAAAGGATAAAACATTACAGGGCTAGTTGGATGTAATACTCATTGAGAGAAGCAGTGAAGAAGTTAAAGTGATGAGGGAGGGGCACAGGAATAAAACACCTTAAAGGGGTCATGAAACCAAAATCTGTAGACAAAAGACCAACCTCACACACAAAGTGGCATTAAAGCAAATACTACACTGGCCTTTAAAAAACCCTCATCTTGTTCTAAGTGCAGTAAGAGGTCACTGGAAGTCAGTGGAATCTTCTATCAAATCTAGAATCTCCCTTCATCTTGCTAAAGCTTAAGGGCATTAAGATGACTAAGGGCTCCTAAGGCGCATGACTGCTAACCAGAAGGTTGGTGGTTCAAACCCACCAGCCACTCCTCGGAAGGAAGGTTGGGCAATCTACTTCCATAGTGATACTGCCTTGGCAACCCAAGGAGGGGTCGCTATGAGTCGGTTCTGACTCGACAGCACATAACAACAACAACAACAAGGGCTCCAACAAAGGGAGTATGGAGTAACCCAAACAACTCATTATTGTCTGTTAAAGAACCAAAACATATGATTTTCAAATATGAGGTTAGTGTGCCAATGTCAGATATCATTTACTACCAAGAATTATTCTGTAACTGAAGTGATTTCAAAGGCACCCTGTTAGCACCGTGGTTAAGGTGCTTGGTTGCTAACCCAAAGCTTGGCAGTTTGAACCCATCAGCCCCTGGGGCAGTTCTACTCTGTCCTATAGGCCCACCAAGAGTCAAGATCAACTCAACAGCAACAGTGTGTTCTTGTTTCTGTAAAGTGATTTCAAAGGGAAATCCCAAAGCTTCTTCGGTCCAACAGGGCAGTTTCTGCCAACATTGTCTTGCTGAGTGGATATCCAAGCAGTACAACAATGAAGCACCTTGGGGACCCACCCAGGTGCCTCAAAGTCATACCCAAGAGAATGATCACATTTTCCAACAAATTGATCTGGAGGGGAAGAATCCTGGACAAACACAGCAATGGGGACCTTGGATCAAGAAGCAACCACATTTCCCAGAAGCCTTGTACAGGTGCTCAAAGCCAACAGCATCTTCCTGGGGGCTCTTATTGAGACTGGAAGAGCAGTGTATCCTTGAAATAGAACAGCTAGGAAATGATGTGAGAAACAGACCCCAGTAAACAGAAGGGGGAGAGCGCGCAGAAGTAAGGCTTCTGCTGGAGAAGCCGTGCTGGCTAGGAAGACACCCCAGGGGTAGGGCCCACTGGACCACAAATGCCTTATAGGCTGTGATCATGTCGTGTTCAATTTTGTATCTTCTTAGTGCTTAGTATTAAGGAACTCTGGTGGCGTAGTAAGTAAGGCACTTAGCTGCTAACCAGAAGGTCAGTGGTTCAAACCCACCAGTTGCTCTGTGCAAGAAAGATGGGGTGATCTACTTCTGTAAAGATTTCCAGCCTTGGGAACCCAATAGAGGTCACTATGAGTCAGAATCAACTTGATGGCAGTGAGTTTGGTTTAGTTTGGTTTGGTAGTGCTTAGTATGGTAGGTACAGATCATAATTGTTGTTAGCATCGTTGAGTCACCCTCTGACTCATGGTGACCCCATGTACAACAGAATGAAGCTCTGCCCCGCCCTGTACCACCCTCATGCAGCTCAGACCATTGTGATCCATAGGGTTCCCACCGGCTGATTTTCAGAAGAAGATCTCCAGGCCTTTCTTCCTGGTCTTAGTCTGGAAGCTCCGCTGAAACCTGCTCAGCACCATAGCAACACACAAGCCCCGGCTGACAGACAGGGAGTGGCCATGCATGAGGTATAGTGGCCGGGAGTCAAACCCGGGTCTCAAATCTGGGTTTCCCACATGGAAGGCAAGAATTCCACCACTGAACCACCACTACTCCCAGAACCACAATGATACTTTAGAACTGTTAAATGAGTGAATGAATGTGTCAACAGTAAACGGCCAGAGAAGGAGAATGGAAGGGAAGCCCTCCGCTCCACCCCCCTGGCGAGGCGTCTCATGCCGGGAAGAATCAGGGCGGAGCAGCTGGGCAGGATCAGTGGAAGGGCACGGCCAAGAAGGGTCTAGCTGATTCCTTGGGATCACAGAGGACCCTGGTAGGAAAAGCTCCTCATTCCTTGGTCTGTGGCCTGGGGGTAACCTTATTTCAGCCCTCGCATAGATCTTGGAAAAGTCTTGACCTTCTGAGATGGCACAGTCTCTAGCAGCGACAAAAGAAAAGAGCCCAGTCAGCAGGGGCACTGGCCAGAAAGTGGCTGGCATCCACAGAGCAGTTTTGGATGCTGTGCAAGGCCGTCCCAGCCTCTGCAATGAACACAGAGGAGTCTTATGACACCTCATCCTGTTGCTATATATCCCACCCGCCTGAGTTTTAGGAATTTAGCCATCAGTGCCAAAGAGCATTATTTATTAAAAAAGAAGTAAGTCATCTCATCCTCCTAAAATGACTACCAATTAAACAGGTATGTTGCCTGGCATCATAGGAAAGGGAAACAGTCTTGATTCTGTGTTTACATCACTAAGAAGAGGGAATTAGAGGCAAGTACGCAGATGGGCTGAGACACTGACCGTCCCGTGGTAAGTGGCGGAGCAGGCATACGCCTTGAGTTCCTCCAATTCTAAAGGGCATATGCTTAACCCCAATGTTTGATGACACCTTCTCAGCAGAGAGGTCCCTGTAGATGACCTCCATGTGCTTCCTACAGTCTATGAACAAGGGGTATGTTGTTGCTGTTAGGTGCCATCGAGTCAGCTCCAACTCGTGAAGACCCCTGTACAACAGACGGAAACGCTGCCTGGTCCCACACCGTCCTCACAATCACTGCTGGTCCGGTGCATTGTTGCGGCCACTGTCAATCCACTTCACTGAGGGTCTTCCTCTTCTTTGCTGACCTCCTACTGTACCAAGCATGATGTCCTTCTCCAGGGGCTGAAGGGGATTAAAATAACCTGGATGAACCCAGAACTTACTCTGGGGGTGCAGGATTGTCATTGTGTGTGTGTGGTGTGTGTAATCTCTGGCAAGTTACTTGACCTCTCTAAGGTTAACTTCTTATCTCTTTTAAGGAGGAAAATAGTAGAATCTGCCTCATAGGGTTGTAGTGAGAAAAAACTGTGAGACTGCACATGGAAAGCACAAAAGCATGTGCCCACTGTTGTCATAACACCAGGAGTCACCTTTCATGGGCCAGAGGCCCCAGTGAGAATCTGTTTCAAATCTAAACAAAGGAACTCATTGATTCTCTCTCTAGAAAAAAATGCAATCTGCATAGTCACATGACGTGTTGCCAATAATCTCAGGTGACACCCAAAGGCCCCCAGGTTAAGAAGCCCTGAGCAACCACAAACTCCTGCTTCTATATATGAGAAAAGTGAGGCCCAAGAAACAGCCAGGAACTGGCAGCATCAAAACCAGGACCAGGTACCCAGTCTTCCAATGCACCGCTCTTTCCACCAAGACATGTGGCCTACATTTGTAAGTTAAAAATGTATTTAAAGCCCTCAGCTCTTTTTTTATAATGAATGTGATTTTTCACAGTTTTTCATTTATAAACCCTCTCATGACAAAATGTTTTTTTGTTAAAGTGGCAAGAGGAGAAGTAAAGAAAAAGCACAGAAACACACAAACCTGAACTTTCGGAATTTAGTCTATAAAACAACAAACTGTACTTGACCCCCGATTCACAAGCACTCACAGAGACTGTTACAGGCTAATATTATAGTCCTAAGATCTGTAGTTAGGAGCTCTGGTGGTGTAGTGCCTAAGGCCCTTGACTGCTAACCAGAAGGCTGGCGGTTCAAACCCACCAGCCACTCCTTGGAAGAAAGTTTGGGCAATCTACTTCCTTAGTGATATTGCCTGGGAAACCCAAGGAGGGGTTGTTATGAGTCGGGTCTGACTCCAGGCAAATAACAACAACAAGATCTGTAGTTAAACCAACAAAAAAGAAGCTCTCTGCTGTCGAGTTGATTATGACTCATGTGACCCTGTAGGATGTGGTAGAACTGCCCCAGAGGGTTTCCAAGAATGCCATCTTTATGGAAGCAGGTCACCAGATCTTTTCCCCCCCCAGGGCAGCTGGTGGGTTTGAACTGCTGGCCTTCTGGTTAAGCAGGTACATGCCTTACCCACTATGTCACCAGAGCTCGTCTCCTGAGTTACTCACTCCTGAGAATATGTTCTTGATGAAATCTCAGATTTGGAAAGAGCCTGAAAGGATCTAGTTCAGAGAATCTCAAACTTGGCTGCGTTTCAGAGACACCAATGGAACTGACTAGAACAAACAACTTTCCTCCGTCCTCTTGAAACACGCTGAATCAGAATCTCCAGGGAAGGGCCTGAGAAATGGTCCCTGTCTTTCACGGTCACAGGTGAATCTGATGTAAGCTAGTGCACTCTTTCTCCAGACCGCCTGGCCAAACAGTTGCTCAGAAGGATGTGTGTTGCAACTCCTCAGGGTCAAGGATGTACATTCTCACAGTTAGGTCAAGCTTAACTATGTCCCTCACTCTTTTTATTTTTTAATTTGTGGTAAAATATATATGTATAGCAAAAATGAAAAAGAAACTTGCCATTTCAACCATTTTTCAGTGTGCAGTTCAGTAACATTAAGCATTTACCACGTTATACTATCACTATCATTTACTTCCAAAAGTCTCTCACTGCCCCAAATACTCAGTACCCCTTAGCAATAATTCCCCACTCCCCTCCCCCACCCCTGGTAACGACTATTGACTTTACAGTTGCCTATTCCAGATCTTCCATGTAAGTGGAACTGTACAATATTTGTCCTTTTGTGTCTGACATATTTCACTCAACATGTCTTCAAAAGGACCTCTGGTAGCACAGTGCCTAAGGCATCTGATTGCTAACCAGAAGGTTGGTAGTTCAAACCCACTACCCACTCTGCGAAAGGAAGGCTGGGCAATCTACTTCCATAAAGGTTTACTGCCTTGGAAACCCAATCGGGGTCGCCATGAGTCAGAATTGATTTAATGGCAGTGGGTTTGGTTTTTGGAATGCCTTCAAGGTTCGTCCATGTGGTAGCATGGCTTAGGGCTTCCTGTCTCTTTATATCTGAATGCTAACTATTCCATTGCATGGATAGACCATATTTGGTTAATGCGTTCATCTGTTTGTTGAGCATTCTTCACTTTTAAAAATGGGGAAAGAAATGGAATGGCTAACTCAGTACTTAGAACTCACATGGCTCCCTGCCACTTCCACTCTCCCTTCCTCTGACATATTTCTCACCCACATTTGGGTGCTTTAAATCATTGTGTTGAGTCTTAGAGCAGAAGCCACTGCCAAGTAAAATCCCCTGGGAAAAAAAAAAGTGAGTTTACCTGTAGAGCCAAAAGGGTTTTCACTGAGCAAAGAATCAGGAGGAAGGGCTGTGCCCGTCCTCAACTAGCCAGGGCAGAAAAGAAAAACAGGCCAGCACCAGTGCCTGAAAGTGCCTGGGTGGTCTCAGTCTCACACAGCAGCCTCTGGCTGGCCCAGGAGAGAAAAAGGAAACTCCCACTTCTCACTTGGTTCTCTTAGCATGACATAAGTCACTGGGAACAATCTCCAATCACAGAACTGACTGGCATCTGATCAGAAACATGTTGCTACAGGTCAGTATGGCTGACAAGTCACAATCCAATATTTCAGAAGATTAACAATATCAAGTCCTTAACACCGTTCCCTTAAACCAACCCAAACAAAACTCTGCTGTTAGTTGGATCCAACTCACAGCGACCCCTCCTTGGGTTTCCGAGGCGTTATCATTATGGAAATAGGTTGCCCAACCTTCCTTCTGAGGAGTGGCTGGAGGGTTTGAACAGCCAGCCTTCTGGTTAGCAGTCAAATGCCTTAGGCACTATGCCACCAGAGCTCCTACTATTCCCTTACAACAAGTGATATCTGCATTTATTCAGATTGACACGTCACCCCTGGAAAGCATGACTCCCAGAAACTGATATATGTGTGTGGAGGTGGGGGTGGGGGATAGCTGGAGCTCTCCCACCTTTGTGGTGGGCTTTGGCACATACCATCCAACACCTGCTTGTGACACCCAAGGATGATGGATAATCCTCCCAACTCTTGTAGCACACGTTGGAGTTGGTCTTGTTTAACATCTCAGAGCATGCATTTGCTAAATTACTTTCATGTACCCCAGCATTATGTCAAACACGGGCCAAATGCAGGCATATGGGAACTTGCAGAATCACTTCACACCCAAAGAAAAGCCTTGTTCATGTCTCAATCAGTGACTTGCAGCTTTGTGGACCTGACCAGCACTTTCTTCTCTGCATTTGAACTCTAGAATTGCTCTCCAACACTGTCCTTTCTTGCCATGAGAACCCAGTTATACAGATGCTCTTAACATTACAGACTTGGGTCTTTACTGAAGCATAGGGAATCTTCTCTACATTCAAAGAATGACTGCATACACTCCATACAGCCACGTCAGGAGGCAGGTCTGTAAATCCCTTGAGTCGGGGTGAGAAAGAGGAAGGTTAGTGGACAGCCATGGACAACAGAGGGCTTTGCTCTCCTGAAATGTCCTCTCCCTAATTAAAAGCTGTGTGCACTTTGATTATTATGACGGGAAGTTTGGGCCATCTACTTCCGTCGTGATGTTGCCTCAGAAACCCAAGGAGGGGTCACTATGAGTCAGGTCCAACTTGCTGGCACATAACAACAACAACATGTAAAAATAGGGGCTTGGGGAACAAAGGAAG
>NW_006922455.1:521202-521813 GCF_000298275.1 Orycteropus afer afer
ATAATCTGTGAGTTCTGTGTGGCCACTACAGTGAATTATCAAACCCAGCAGAAAGTTGGTGAGTGCTGCAGGAGGAACGGTTGGTGTCAGGGTTGGTGAAAGGCCTGAAGGGAGGCAGCATGTCCGGCCTCCCAGGAATAGGCCTTGGGCTACTGATGGTGAGTCTGTCTTCCTCTTGTGGGGTTAGAGTTGGTGAGGAGATGTGGCCTCCTTGCCTTTTTAGCACCCTGCATCACATTTTCACATCGAGAATGCCAAACACTTCAACACACACCAGGTTTAAAGAAAGTCATCTGAGTAGTTCATGTCTTTCCTTGTTTGCTTGAGGAGTACGTAGGTATCCTCAAGTCTTCTTCTAATAGCCAGTACTGTCCATTCATTCCACAATACTGAAGAGGTACCTGCAGCTTAACTTCTCCAAGTTAATATTCAGAAAGAAAACAAATTCTAGTTTTTCTCTAGCCCTTGGTAGCAATTTTCCTCAAATACATATGCAGGGTTAGTGGCTGCCTTTGCAATACATATCTTTGCTTGGACTTTAAAACTAAAGTGACTTGTCTGCATGAAGGAATGATATTGAGAATTAATGAAAGTTAGCACACGACTTTTTT
>NW_006922455.1:525698-528530 GCF_000298275.1 Orycteropus afer afer
CACACACACACACACACAAAAGTCATGATCAAAAATTTCTGCAACTTTAATTACATCCGGCAAGCCTACAGGGCAATGACAAGGAATTCTATGGATCCAAACTGGAGGCAGAAATACATTTAATTTTGCTGGGATATTACACCCAGAATGAAAAAGCCAGTAAATTCAGGCACCACACAAACAAGTGAGATTGTAAAGACAAGCTATTAACTGAAATTAAAATGGGGGGAAAATGTCAGGAATGCAACTGGCAGCTTTAAGACAGAAAGGCATGTTCCACACAAATTGCTACAGCATTCTCTCCTCACCCTCAAGCCCCTGCCTCCACCCCCATTTTCTTCAATGACCTAGAACGAGGCATAAAATAATATCTGATAACAACAGAAAAGGAGGGAAGTGACAAGTCCACAAACTGAATGATGTGCAGATACAAAGCAGGTTCAAACCTATAGCATCTGATGTAAGATTCAAAGAACCGCAAAGATAATGAAAACGGTCTCCTACTTTCTGGTTGTAGCATGAAAACAAAGTGTTTGGTTTAAGAAACATGTCTTTTTTTCTTTTCTGACTGAAAGGAAAAAAATCTACCTGTGTGTGTGTGTGTGTGTGTGTGTAAATCTATCAAAAGCAAAGACACAATGATTCCAAGGGTCTAGAAGTCCATTATTAATGAAGGTGTCTACAAGAACTGCCACTTCAGCTAGAGAAGTCCCAGAATGGGATTCTAGAGAGTAAAATGCAGGCCACAAAACAGCCCACCAAGGGTGCCCGTGAACTGCAGCACCCTCACTCTTCAAATGGTAGACGAATAAAACCTGTTCATAGAAAGCCTACTGGGGAGCTCACGGAGCAGCTGTGATACACACAACTCTACGGAGGAAACGTTCCATGGGGCCGCAAGTCCGCATAGGGCCAGGCAGTCCAGAAATGTCAGGTTCATCCACAGGGGATGTTTTTCCTGTTGAGTGAGGCTTCCTTGAGAACCACAGGAGATATTTTAAAGAAAACATAAGCTTGTATCTTTAGGTTTAGGGATATGACAAAGAGCAGCTGGATTTGCTTTTAACTTCTTTACGGACACAAGCCCTGCCTTGTCTCTCTCACAAAGTTTCCTCAGATCCCATCAGATAACCTCATTTTCTGAGAATCAGGAAAATCCCCACAGAAGAGTACAAATGAGAACCACCCAGCCATTGAAGTCAACTTCAATTCCAAATCAAAGGTCTTATGTCTCCTAACTTTTCAAACTGGAACATTCTATCATGGCTGATAGTGCACCAATTGCATTGCACTGTTGCTATGACAACCTGCTGCTCTTTTTAATTTGCTTGTCAGTAGCTTCCCAAAAGAACCAACATGGTATTGCCATATTTTCTTCTGTTTTAAAATAACATCGACAGCAATGTGGTTCTATGAGAAAAATGGCACTGTCAAGAAAAAAGGATCCCTTCCATCATTTCTGAGTTTGAGCTCCCTCATGCCCACTGTTAACCGCAGGCACTCTCTTAAGCCCTGCACTTTATAGCAACAATACAAAGAGCTGCTGATCTCTACAGTTCCATTTAAAAAGCAGTTCCCAGAAACCAGAGCCCAGGCGTTTTCCATTATTATACTGCACATAATTCGCCCAATCTTTTTTTCTCCAATTTCAGAAGTTGGGGGTGGGGTGGGGAGTCCGGGTCATGTGAGTCTGCAGTAAGCAAAAATTTCTTAATCTGCTGCCAGTAAGGTTGCTCCACTAGCACTTTACAACTTTTCAGTTCATTATTGGTTACACTCCACCACAAAGACACGCACGCATCCTCTTTTCATTTCTTCATGATTTGTGTTTTCTTTTTCATGGAGAAAATGCAGCAGGACTATTAGGTCTCCAAGGGAGCTCTGGTGATGTAGGGGTTAAAGGCATTTGGCTGCTAATCAGAAGGTCAGCACTCCAACCCACCAGCAATTCTGTGGCAGAAAGATGGGGCAGTCTGCTTTCTTAAAGACTTACAGCCTTTGGAACCCACTGGGGCTCACTATGAGGCAGAAATCGACTCCATGGCCGTCAGTTTGGTTTTCTGAGTTTATCAGGTGTCCAAAGAACTGACAAAGACATGACTGGCCCAGTTTGGAACAAATGATGTGAATTTAAAAAAAAAAATGAGAAAACGCGTTGGGGTTGGGCTGGGTAGAGCTGAGTACCTACACCCTAGAGCACGCTCGCGTCCCATTCGCATCTACCCTACCGGACAATAACATTTAAGGGTGTTGTAGGAAAAGGTCCTTACCCTCTGTTGGGAAGAGCCAATGATCACAACACGTTGAAGAGTGAAAGCAAAAGGTTTATTGAGTATCCATACCCAAGGAGACGGTCAGAATCATTTCTCCAAAATGCCTGTCTCCTGGAGCAAAGGGGTAAACACGATTACACAGGGAAATAGGAAGGGGGTTGAAGAGTTGTTGGACGACCAGGAATACCTTTGTTCTTCTCCCTGGTTACTCCTGACTTAGCCGCCCTCTTCCCAGAGTCGTCTTGCTCCATAGGCTACGGTTCTTAGCCAAGACCAGTCATGGGAGAGGGTTATGCTTAAAAGAACACACAATTGAAAACAGCAAATCTAAAGAACCCATCTCTGTAAAAAGGACCAGCTATTCTATTTACTTCAAAGGAAGCAAAAGGGAGGGAAATATAGGAAATTAGACCCTATAATTAATATCTGGGGAGCTGTGGTGGCAATATCCACTTTAATCATGGTGCTAGCCTGTGAAAATTTGTTTTCAGTGAGGGGCCCCTTCAGCTTTCCAATTCAGCCTTCCACAAGAGGGCTTGCGAAAGGACACGTGGCCGTG
>NW_006922455.1:542183-557425 GCF_000298275.1 Orycteropus afer afer
TCTTCTTTTTTTTCTTGCTAATGTGCTATACCATACAAATAAATTATAAATATAAAATGTTCAATTCTTACTTGGGTTGAATGCTACCTGGCCATGTTACTTGTGTTGCAAGATAAATTTAAGAATATGTTTTACTATTATTTTATTTTAGACTTTCCTATATATGCACTATAATCTTACATAGCATATATATATGCTGAAGGCATTTTGATCCTGATTTTATATATATATAAATATAATCAGGATCAAAATGCCTTCAGAAAATTCAAGGAGACATGTCTTCTTTTTCTGTGCCTTCAAGTCATTTTTAATGAAAGCAAGTTTCTAAGATTTCAAAATGACAACTGTAGCAGCATGTTCTCTGTGGGATGTAATTTTGGCTGATGACTAATTTCTTCTTTTATTAGACATTTTAATTAAGTGTGTGGAAGCTATTTTTGAAATCCTCATAGCCTATGAAAATTATATGCAAACACATGCACTTTTATTACTACATTAAGCATTTAAAAATAATGTAAATATACCTGAGCCGGAGAAGACTTGATCAGATGACAAAGATGTTGAACCAATGATTTGTGCTCTGGGTGAAAAATTAGTTTTTTTTTTTTTTTTAGATGGAACTGAGTTAGTTCCAACTAACAGTAACCCCATGTACAACAGAATGGAACACTGCCAGGTCCTGTGCCATTTTCACAACCATTGTTATGTCTCAGCACATTGTTGCAATCACTGTGTCAATCCACCTTGCAGAGGGTTTACTTTTTCTTTGATTCTCTACTTTACCAAGCATATCATTCTACAGAGTCTCTCCTGATAAAATGTTCAAAAAATGTAAGTTAAAGCTTCACCGTCCCCTCTTAAAAGGAGCATTCTGACAATACTTCTCCCAAGACAGATGAGGCTTAGAGTCTAGGTTTTACAGCTAGTGGTGATAGCACAGAAGATGTCATCATTTGGAATTCCAAAACTGACAGAAAGACGAGACTATTAAATGTATTATCTCAATATATTGTGTTTAAAGGCATTTCTGAGATGCCTGCTGGTTGTTCACTTAGTGTTGTTGCTTCTGCTGCTCTTCTGCCAGACATTTCCTTGACAAAGAACCAGGGAACCAGACAGAGCTTCCAGTATTTGTCCTCCTGGGACTTTCTTATAAAAAAGCCATTCTCTGGGTTGTTCCTGTTCATGTAGCTGCCCACTGTGCTTGGGAACTTGCTCATCTTTCTGGCCGCCATCTTGGAGTGCCATCTCCACATGCCTGTGTACTTCTCCCTATACAATCTGTCCTTTTCTGACATTTGTTTCACCCCATCATTGTCTCAAAGATGTTACTAAACATCCAGATGCAGAAAAGAGTCATTATGTATGTAGGCCACATACCACAGATGTGTTTTTTCTCACTTTTGGGACTTTAAGACTATTTGCTCCTGATTGTGACTGCTTATGATTGTGTTGTGGCTGTCACCCCCTGCATTAAATGGTCATCATGAACTCCTGGTTTGTCAGCATATGGGGGGCCCTTCAAGACAGTCTGACTGTGTGGTTGCTTTTATTCTGTGTAGTCACTGAAATCCCACACTATTTGTGTGAACTCACTGGGGTCCTCAAACTTGCTTGGCTCTAACATCTTCAGTAATGTGTTATATATTGTAACAGGCATAGGGGAGGGTCAATTCTCCTAGCTCATCTGAGTGGAGACTCCATGCCCTTAGTCCCAGAAGGCACCACTCTCCTCCACTTGGGCATGGAAGCCATGCCCCCTCAGCTTTAGGCAGCAGCCCCATTCTCTTGGCTCACCCAAATAGCAGCCCTCCTTCCAAAACCCACTTGGTGGAGACACAGGTGTTCGCTCCACCTTTTGTAATCTAGGAGGCTGTTGCTCCACCCTTTGAGACCTAGAAGGTCATTGATCCACCATTTGAAACATACGAGGTTGTGGGTTAACCCTTTGGAATTGAGTCAGCCCTGTTTCCAGTGTTCCTTCCAAAAGTACTGACCTTTGAGCTGCCCCAGGGACTGTCCTTTTCTTTTCTTGGAGGACAACAGATGTCAATTTTTTACCTTGTTTCCTGCCTATAGAATTTCAAGAGGCAGACAGCTTTCCTCCTTGTTGTCCTATCCCTGCCTACTTCATTCTAAGCTGATGAGTATTCTGCTATGGTAGTTGGTTAGATCAATCAGTCAGAGGCTTAAGATCTTTAACAACAGATTAACTCACCAATACCTTGGTGAGAGTCTTAAAGCACATGTCCTCGGTTTGTACAACATACCTTTCTAAATCCTATACTTCAGTTTTAATTTGGAACAGTTCATTTTTAAGTCAATCTTTTTCTTCTTATATTTTATTAAAGTAGCTGGAAGAAACCATGTGGCTACTTTAAGATCTTGCTTAGAAATCTCCTCAGCCAGATAGACAAATTCATTACATAAAAGTTCTATTATCCAACAAACATTAGAATATAATTCAGACAAGTTCTTTGCTAATGCATAAGAATATCACTCCTCCACTACTTTCCAATCACACGTTCATTACTTCCTTTTAAAACCTCATCAGAAGCACACTTAATGCCCACATGTCTAACAACCACTACTTATCTGTCTGTCATACTGTGGTGGTTTATGTGTTGCTATGATGCTGGAACCAATACCAGCAGTACTTCAAATACCAGGAAGGTCATCCACGGTGGCCAGGTTTCAGCAGAGCTTCCAGACTAAGACAGGCTAGGAAGGAGGAAGAAGGTCCTGGCAATATAATTCTAAAAAAAACCTGGCCAGTGAAAACCATATGAACAGCAGCAAACAATGTCTGATACAGTGCCAGAAGATGAGCCCCTCAGGTTAGAAGGCACTCAATATATGACTGGAGAAGAGCTGCCTCCTCAAATTAGAGATGACCTTAATGACATGGATGGAGTAAAGTTTTGGGACCTTCATTTGCCAATGTGGCACAACTCAAATGAGCAGATACAACTGTAATAGGAACGTGGAATGTATGAAGTATGAATCAATCCAGAAAACTGGAAGTTGTCAAAAATGAAATGGGGTACTTGAAGATCAAAATAGGCATTACTGAACTGAAATGGAGTGATATTGGCCATTGCAAATCAGACAATCATATGATTTACTATGCTGTAAATAACAAATGGAAAAGGAATGGGGTCACATTCAATGTTAAAAGAATATTTCAAGATCTATCTTGAAGTGTAATGCTGCCAGTGATAGGATAATATCCACAAACCAAAAAGGAAGACCAGTGAAGACAACTGTTACTCAAATTTGCACAATAACCACTAATACCAAAGAAGAAATTGAAGAATTTTACCAACTATTGCAGTCTGAAATTGATCAAACATATAATCAAGATACACTGGTAATTATTAATGATTGAAATATGTAAGTTGGAAACATAAAAAGGAGTAGTAATCAGAAAATAGGGCCTTGGTGATAGAAACAACATTGGAAACCACATGGCAGAATTTCTTAAGACAAAGGACCTAGTCATTGGAAATATCTTTTCTTCAAAAACATAAAATGTAGACCTCATCAGTTGGAATGCACAGGAATCAAATTGACTACATCTGTAGAAAAAAAAAAAAAAAAAACCAATGGAGAAGCTCAATATCATTAGTCAGAACAAGACTATGGGCCAACTATGGATCAAACCATTAACTGCTCATCTGCAAGTTCAAATTAAAGCTCAAGAACATTAGAACAAATCCATGAGACCCAAAGTATGATTTCAAGTATATCCCACATGAATTGACAGGCCATCTCAAGAATAGATTTGGTGGAGTCAACACTAATGACCAAAGACTAGACGAGTTATGGGATGACATCAAGGATATTATACACAAAGAAAAGCAAAAGGTGATTAAAAAGACAGGAAAGAAAGAAAAGACCAAAATGGTTATCAAGAGACTTTGAAACATACTCTTTAATAAAGACTAGCTAAAGCAAATGGAAGAAACAATGATGTAAAAGAGCTGAAGAGAAGAATTCAAATGGCAGCTTGAGAGGAGAAAGTAAGGTATTATGTTGAATTGTGCAGAAACTGGGAGTTAGAAAAACAAAATGGAACAACATATAATGATATTTCTCAAGCTGAAAGAACTGAAGAAAAATTCAAGACTCGAGTTGACATACTGAAGGATTCTATGGGCAAAATATTACATGAGGCAGGAAGTATCAAAACAAGATGGAAGAAATACAGTCATTGTTCCAAAAATAACTTGTTGATCTGGTAGTATCTGATCGAGAAATGACAGTAATGAGGAAATGGAAGCAGCAATGAAGGCACTGGCTAAAAACAAGGATCCAGGAATTGATGGAATACCCACTGAGATGCTTCAACAAATGTATGCAATGCTGGAAGCCCTCACTAATTTATGCCAAGAAATTTGGAAGACAGCTATCTGGCCAAACCAGTTGGAAGTGACCCATACTTGTGCCCATTACAAAGAAAAGTGATCTAACAGAATGTGGAAATTATTGAACAATACTATTAACATCACACACAGGTGAAATTTTGCTGAAGATAATTCAAAACTGGTTGCAGCAGCATGTTGAGAAGGACCTGCCAGAAATTCAGCCTGGGCTCAGAAGAGAACATCAAATGAGGGATATCACTGCTAATGTCAGATGGATCTTGGCTGAAAGCAAAGAATCCAAAGAATACCAGTAAGATGTTTACCTGCATTTTAATGACTATACAAAGACATTCAACCATATGCATCATAACAAATTATGGATAACAGTGTGAAGAACTGGAATTCCAGAACACTTAATTGTGCTCATGAGGAACCTTCACATAGACCAACAGGCAGTCATTTGGACAAAACAAGGGGATATTGCATGGTTTAAAATCAGGAAAGGTATGCATCAGGGTTGTATCCTTTCACCATATTTATTTAATCTGTATGCTGATTGAACAAACCGAGATGCATGAAGAATGCGGCATCAGGATTGGAGGAAGACTGATTTACAACATGCAATATGAAGATGACACAACCTTGCTTGCTCAAAGTGAAGATGACTTGAAACACTTGCTGATTAACATCAAAGACTGCAGTATAGGTTACACTTCAGCATAAAGACAACCAAAATCCTCACATCTGGACCAGTAAGAAGCACCACAATAAATGAAGAAAAGATTGACATTGTCAAGGATTTCATCTGACTTGGATCCACAACCAAAGCCCATGGAAGCAACAGTCAAGAAATCAGACATCATATTGCACTAGGCAAATCTGCTGCAAAAGACCTCTTTAAAGTGTTAAAAAGCAAAGTTGATGCTTTGAAGACTAAGGTTTACCTGACCAATGCCATGGCATTTTCAATCACCTCATACATATGCAAAAGCTGGACAATGAACAGGAAGACCAAACAATTGATGTCTGTGAATAATGAGACAGGCAAAGAATACTGAATTTAGCGTGGAATGCCAGAAGAAAAAACAAATCTGCATTGGAAGACGTAACGCCAGAATGCTCCTTAGAAGCGAGGATGGTAAGGCTTTATTGCATATAGTTTCTAAAGGTGATCAGGAGGGAACAGTCCTTGGAGAAGGACATCAAGCTTGGAGTAGACTGTCATCAAAGAAGAAGATGACCTTAAATGAGACGGATTGGCACAGTGGCTACAGCAGCTGGCTCAAACATAACAAAGATTGTGAGGATGGTACAGGACTACAAAGTGTTTTGTTCCGCTTTTTGTGGGATTATTATGAGTTGAAACTGACTCAATGACACCTAATACCAACACTCTTTACATCCATGTCTCTGATCATTGTGAATTCTTATATGTGTACTGAGGTTTGATGACTTACTAAAGGCTTTCCCACATTCCTTACATTCATAAGGCTTTTCTCCACTGTGAGTTCTTATATGTGTAGTGAGGGCTGAGGAATCACTAAAGGCTTTCCCACATTCCTTACATTTATAAGGTCTCTCTCCACTGTGAGTTCTTATATGTGTAGTGAGGTGTGAGGCCTGACTAAAGGCTTTCCCACACTGCTGACATTCATAAGGCCTAACTCCACTGTGGGTTCTTGTATGCGTAGTGAGGGATGAAGAACGACTAAAAACTTTCCCACATTCCTCACATTCATAGGGCTTCTCACCAGTGTGAGTTCTTATATGTGTAGTGAGTGCTGAGGAATCACGAAAGGCTTTCCCACATTCCTTACATTTATAAGGCTTTTCTCCACTGTGAGTTCTTGTATGTGTGGTGAGCGCTGAGGAATCACTAAATGTTTTCCCACAGTCCTTACATCCATAAGGTCTCTCTCCACTGTGAGTTCTTATATGTGTAGTCAGGTGTGAGGCCTGATTAAAGGCTTTTCCACATTGCTTACATTCATAAGGCCGAACTCCACTGTGGGTTCTTATATGCGTAGTGAGAGATGAAGAACGACTAAAGGCTTTCCCACATTCCTTACATTTATAGGGCTTCTCTCCAGTGTGAGTTCTGACATGTGTACTCAGGGCTGAGGAATCACTAAAGGCTTTCCCACATTCTTTACATTTATAAGGCTTCTCTCCACTGTGTGTTCTTATATGTGTAGTGAGGTTGGAGGAACACCTAAAAGCTTTCCCACATTCTTTACACTCATAAGGCCTCTTTGCACTGTGAGTCCTTGTATGTTGAGTGAGGGATGAGGCCTCACTAAAGTGTTTCCCACATTTCTTACATTCATAATGCTTATCTCTGCTATGAATTTTTTTATGTAAAATGAGGGATGAGAGATGACTGTATGCTTTACAATATTCTTTACATTCACTCTTATGACCTCTCACATGTGTACAAAAGGATGAGAAACTACAGAAATCTTTCCCACATTCATTACAGTCATAGCATTTCTCACCAATGCATGCTGTTACAGGACTTGTTAGGGGTGAGATACAAATGAAGTCCTTCCAACATACCTTACATTTATGGGGTTTCTCCTCATTAAGAGGTATTATAGGGGTTGTTAGGGGAGAGAGACAACTGCTGGCTTCTACACATTTCTTATATGGACAGGTACTGCATCCACTGTAGGATCTGATATGGTGCTCATATGATGAACAATCCATGAAGTCTTTTCTAAACTCACAGCATTCAACATGATTTACTTCTGGAGTAATTCGTTTTAGCACAGTAGGATTTGGACTCTGGCTGAAGGCTTTACCACACTGACTGTCTTCATTACTTTCACAGAGGTTCTCTTCCACATGAGTTCTGTTAAAAATAAGCAATAAGTTGTCGGGAGTAAATTTGTTCCCATTTTATAATTATCGAACACAGTGAATGTGCATGGTTTTTGCCCTGATTTCTCTCATGTTTTATAGGTTAAATCATCTAGCAGAAATATTACTTCACTGTTTTTCTAAAATATGTGGCTTTCTGATAATTGTGTCCAAGTGAAATGTGTTTCAAATGCTTGATATCTAATTTACACTTATGAAAAAGCTGTATTGTGAAAATTCTCTGAACACATAATTTTACAGCTAGGCTTACATATACAAACATATATAAATATACATATATACATATACATATATACATATGTTGTTTTGTTGTTGTTTGCTGTCGAGTCGTATACATATATATATATATATATGTGAATTTTAATGTCATGACACCTTACAACTTTGCCCTGATGCACTGCTTTCTGTTATTCGAATGACACTCACCTCAAATATCTTTCCTGGTTTTTATGCTGATCATTATTGCCATGGGATTTGGAGATTTCTCCTAACATGGAGGACCAAGTATTATTCTTCACGAATTGCACTATTATATGTTCACCGGATAATTTTTTTCCATTGTTAAGGTTTCGAGAGACTGACTCAATAATTCAAGTCGAAGTTCATAACATGAAACAAAAAGGAAAGAGAAAAAAAGGCTGTTGTGAACAAAGACAGATGTAGCCACATTTCACTGTTTTAGCACTTTGTTGTTGTTGTTATGTGCTGTTGAGTCGGACCTGACTCATAGCTACTCCTCCTTGGGTTTCCGAGGCAGTATCACTACGGAAATAGATTGCCCAACCTTCCTTCCGAGGAGTGGCTGGTGGGTTTGAACCGCCAGCCTTCTGGTTAGCAGTCAAGTGCCTTAGGCACTATGCTACCAGAGCTCCCTTTTAGCACTTTGGCAATAGTTAAAAAGCAATTTCCTAGGAAGTACTTCCATGAGGATTAAGAGTAGTGAGGGATGAAGATTTTGACATAAATAGGCATAATTAGGAGAGCTAAGCAGAAAGATATTGGACACAATACACATATATCATTAAAAGAAGAAAAGGGTCTCCATGATCAGAGGAATGAGAGATTGTGAAAGTCTGAAAAGTAAGCTCAAGTAACTCTGAAATTTTGGCCTCAACCCAAGAAAGCCTTTCCAGCTGACTGATTCAAATGTAATATCCTCTAATGCAGGCCTGCTTCTTTAAAAATAGTCTTGTTTTCCTATTGTTCCCTGACACAGTGGCCCTGGATGAGTTCTATCTCTACTGTTCTTCCGCTTCTGGGGAAACAAGTGGGTTTAGCTGCCATAGTGCTCATGGAGAAATGGATATCATGAGGAAAGACAGTGCAGAGCAATGAACATGTCCTTGACACTGAGCCAATGCTGCTCTTTGGGGACTTAGAATATAGAAGGTGTGAGTTTATTTGCAGCAAAATAATCATGTCAAACTTGGGAGAAACACAGTAAAACTCTCTACAAAGTCCCAAAACACAAATCTCTCAGTACTCCAAAGTGAAGCATGAAGCCAATACTTACACATACAACACTTAAAGAGGCTTAGTATTTTTAATCAGAAGAGAAATGAAAAGCCATTTTAATATGTAGAACTTTCTGTTCATGGGGAAACTAGGATATATAAGCGCCACAGACCAAGGGACTATGTAACAATTTATTCTCATTCTGTAGCCCAAATACTGGAACATTCAATGAGTAAACCAATTTTTTGTTCATTAAAGAAAATTTAAAAAATAAAAAACATGCCATTCTTACCCACTGAGGCCAGGTTTCTGAAGGTTTCCATCATCACGTCTCTGTAGAGTTTCCTCTGATCAAGATCCAGCAGAGCCCACTCTTCCTGGCTGAAGACCACAGCAACATCCTCAACGACCACCGAGTCCTAAAACATCCCACACATTCTAGATCAGCACGTACCATTTACTCCAATGAGTACAAGAACAAAGGGTGAGGCAGTCACGGGGAACTGAGAATTAATAGGGATTTGACACAACGTTCTGTTCTACCAAGGTCTCCTTTAGGGTATAGTCATCAGCCTCATTGCTTTCTGAATCACAGACTTCTGACACACTGAATAATACCTCCACAGTTTGGCTGAGACCAATTGCAGTCTTATTCTTCTCTAGGGTCTAGAACAGTTGGAATGCATAGCAAAAATCAGGGAAATGTTCACTTCTTTGTGAACAAACAATTGCAACTTTCATAAGACCCATCAGAACACTCAAAAAACATAAAGCACAGGGTGAAGGCAAGATAAGGTTTTAACAATTGGGAGACATGAAAGAATGGCAGTTTTTGCTTTTGCCCCTTAGAGCCATGGGAGGATGAGGGGCCTGCATAAACAAACTGGAAACCCGAGGCCCTGAAATGGCCATATTCTCTTCAACTCCAGGAGATCAAGGGGTTACAGGTCCACCTGCTGAAAACAGAATAATCTTTTGGAAAATTATGAATTTTTACATGTCATTCACCTATTTTTCAAAAACTCAGTTGTTCTATCATCCCCTCTGTCATAGAGACAGGCAAAGGCAATGACAGTTAAAAAGAGCTCAGGTGAAAGACAGAAAACAGAATTCAGACCTCCTCATACTTCTCAAATTTTGAGACCTGATGCATCTATACACCAATTGCTACTGTTCCCTCAAAAAATATAAACTCATACACCCTCACATAAGCACAGTCTAATGTTAAGACAAAGAGCCCGATCTTAAAAGAGATAAAAATAGCATACTCTTGTGTTTGCTCATGAGCTTGATTCCCATTGATAATGACTGCACAACATGGTAAATATAATCAATGCTACCAAGTTATACATGTAAAAACTGCTGTACTGGCATATGTTTTGTTATATATAAAATGAAAAAAAAAAATAAAACACAACAAAATTAAATTTGTAAGTAAGCTAAAATGCAGAGCCTTCACCTGTTAAATGGCCCATGAAGCCTCAGAAACACACTTACACTCGAGCTCTCCAGGGGCTCCACTCCAAAATTCTCTCACATTTGCAACCTCTGGAAGGCACAGTCATGATTACCTGAACCCTGACCAATGGAATTCCCTGGTCTTTAAGAGTGACCTCTTAGAAATAGCACCAATCCATTGGCAACCTAATGAAATGAAGAGGAAAAGGCTGATAAAGTACATTTTGGGTGTTAAAACAGAGCAGCTTTAGAATAAGAAGATTCCTCTTGTCAGGGAAGTGGTGAAGTGGCCATCTATGTCATTTCTAACCAATCATGTCATGATGGTGTCAGAAAAAACTTTAAGCTAGAGTCAAAATCCAAAACTCTACTCCATTCCATTGGGGAAGGGTTATATTAAAGTTCATTATGCAATATAGTAATGATAAAATATTCCATGCATTGAGCAACCACAATCTGTGAAACTTTTGCAAAAGATTTCCAACATACTACTTCAACTGTAAAAATTCAAGCTTCGAGTTGCAATATTGAAAGATTCTATGGGCAAAATATTGAATGATACAGGAAACATCAAAAGATGATGGAAGGAATACACAGAGTCACTGTATCAAAAAGAATTGCTCAGTGTTCATCTATTTCAGGAGGTGGCATATGATCAAGAACCAAAGGTATTGAAGGAAGAAGTCAAAGCTGCACTGAAGGAATTGGCAAAAAACAAGGCTCTGGGAATTGACAGAATACCCATTGAGATGTTTCAACAAATAGATGCCATGCTGGAGAGACACTTACCCATCTATGCCAAGAAATTTGGAAGACAGCTACCTGGCCAACTGACTAGAAGAGATCCATATTTGTACCTATTCCAAGAAAGGCGATCCAACAGAATGTGGAAATTAATCAACAATATCATTAATATCAAACACAAGTAAAATCTTGCTGAAGATAATTCAAAAACAGTTGTAGCAATATACCGACAGGGAACTTCCAGAAATGCAAGCTGGATTCAGAAGAGGACATGGGATGAAGGAAATCATTATTGATGTCAGATGGACCTTGGCTGAAATCAAAGAATACCAGAAAGATGTTTACTTGTGTTTTATTGACTATGCCAAAGCATTTGACTGTGTGGATCATAACAAATCATGGATAACATTGAGAAGAATGGGAATTCCAGAACACTTAATTCTGCTCATGAGGAAACAGTACATAGATCAGGAGGCCATCTTTTGAACAGAGCAAGGGGATACTGCATGGCTTAAAATTAGGAAGCGAGTACGTCAGGGTTGTATCCTTTTACCATACTTATTCAATCTGTATGCTGAGCAAATAATCCTGGACTATATGAAGAAGAACATGGCATGAGGATTAGAGGAAGACTCATTAATAACCTACAATATGTAGATGAATCCACCTTGCTTGCTGAAAGTAACATGACTCGAAGCACTTACTGATGAAATGAAAGATTACAGTCTGCCGTATGAATTACACCTCAATAGAAAACAAAAATCATCACAACTGGACCAATAAGCAGCATTATGATAAATGGAGAGAAGAATGAAGTTGACATTTCATATTACTTGGTTCTCCTATCAACACCAGTGGAAGCAGCAGATGATGTATTATGCTGGGCAATCCACTGCAAAAGACCTGTTTCATGTGCTGAAGAGCAAAGATGTCCCTTTGAAGACTAAGATGTGCCCAACCAAAGCCATGGTATTTTCAATCGCCTCATACACATGTGAAAGCTAGATGATGAAGAAGGAAGACCAAAGAAGAATCGATGCTTTTGAATTGTGGTGTTGGTGAAGAATACTGCAAGTACCATGGACTGCTAGAAGAATGAACAAATCTGCCCTGGAAGAAGTGCTGCCGAAATGCTCCTTGGAGGCGAGAATGGCCAGGCTTCATCTCACCTACATGGTCATGCTGTCAGAAGGGACCATTCCCTGGAGAAGGATATCATGCTTGGTAGGGTGGAGGGTCAGCGAAAAAGGGGAAGGCCCTCAATGAGATGGACTGACACAGTGGCTGCAATGATGGGCTCAGGCAGAGCAAGGATTGTGAGGCTGGCACAGGACTGGGCCGTGTTCCATTCTGTTGTACACAGGGGCGCTATGAGTCAGAGCTGACTCGATGACACACAACAACAACAACAACAACTTCAATTGTATCTCACGACTCTCCTTCCAAACCAAACCAAACTCACTGGCATTGAGTTGATTCTGATTCATAGAGACCCCCTTTGGGTTTCTGAGGTGGTAAATCTTTATGGAAGTAGATTGCCCAGTCTTCCTTCCATGGAGTGGCTGGTGGGTTTGAACCACTAACCTTCTGGTTAGCAGTCAAATGCTTTAGATAGTACATCACCAGAACTCCTTACAACTCTCCTTAGCAGATAATATTTCAAATAGTTCATAGCTGAGTAAAACGAGGGACAATCAATCAATTAATCACATGCTGAATGGTGGCCATATGTAAAATTGCTGAGCCAGGATCACAATGTAGGTGAATTTGCCTATGACTTCTAAATTCTTGACAACTACTTACTGTTCATATACAGTGTTACGGTTATTCTAGCTGTCATTCTCCAGTAACACCATAAATGATCTATAGTGCTGCTAGATAGTAGGGCGAGGGGACAAAGGAAATAGCCTATTCAATTCACACAACCTGGACTTTTCCTGGCTAAGCCCTGTGTCTCAGACCACAGTCTTTCTTTTCAGATTTTTAATTGTGGTTACCTTCATTCCTCAAAAGCGACTTAGGTAATACTGGCACAACCTACTTCATGTTGGCAAAGCACATACAGCAGAGAACAAAACAAAAGTGTCCAGATGAACAAAGATCATAGGTTCTTTGAGCGTGGACAGTAAATTTTAAAAAGATCATCTATCTATCTATCTACACACACACATACATGCCTCACACACATTATGTACATACAGAGGTATGTATTGCTTAACACCTGTTGGAACAATGTCTGACCACATATATGTCCATGGTCCCATAAGGCTTTTATTTATTTTTATTTAAAGGGAAAGCAGCTCTCCCTTTGTTTATTATTTCTCCCCTAATGGTTTTAAAGACCCCAAACTCAGACTTTCGCAGTATTAGACCACAGGTGAGATAAGGCAGGTAAGGCAGAGGACACGGCTATGGACATGGGCCCCTGGGTTTTGCCTGAAGCAGACTACGATGATTTTGCTTCTACTGCTCAGAGAGATGGAACAGCAGGTGAAGCAGCACATGCTTTGGTTCCAACCCCCACGCTTCCCCTGCTCTGCTCCCGCTATTGCCTTCACCGTCAGTTCACCATGCTTCTCTCAGTGGCTCTAGTAGCAGCAATGGTGGCAGCAACAACTGGAAGTGGGCTCCCCTAAGGTTTTAATAAGGTGTTCACCAATGTCCAAATCTCATAATGTTCTACTTCAGAGAACGTATCACAGACATTAAATGACACGTGCTTGTATTTGTGTGTGTCTGTGTGCAAAATGTCAGCACTTTCTGTGGAAAATGGAGCACAGTAAGGGGATAAGATGCTAGCAACACAAGTATATGTATCTTCAGTGAGTTAATGCAGGTAGCAAGACAGTCGTTTTCTAAAGCATTAGCTAGTGCAACCAGGAGTGGTAAGAGTGAGAAAGACAGCACTTACCATTCTAAAAACGTGGAAGCAGATCATGGTGATTTTGCAAACACTCACACACACTCTCAGGCTTGTCAATTTCAGCCAATCCTAACTTAGTGGCACAGGAGTCAAGAAGCTTTGCTAGCCTTCATGCCCAGGAGAGGGAGATACATTGCTTATGCCCAGAAAATAAAAGGGCATTAGCAGTAAGCTACACATGTAAATTTGGGAAAATGGAAAAACAAAAAGCAGTATAAATAAAGAGCATAAACAAAATAACATGAAAATAAAGACCATACAAAAGTAATCACACAAAATACAAATGAAGACTTCCAGTTTCTGGACTGAAATTAAGGAGATTGGAAGTCATCACTTCTATTGTCACAAGAAAAAATTGGAACATACTGAACTCAGAAGGCTGAGGTCACAAGGCAAATTTCTGACCTCAACTTGGAGGGACACATAAGCAGCTACAGAAAATCAAACTAGAGCAAAAACCCAGGAGCAGTAGCCACCTCGAGGAGCACTATCAGTGCAGGAAAGTTTAAAATGACTGATTGCTGGAGGCTCAGTGTAGACAAACTTCAGTGTTAAAAATGCCAGGGAGGGGCCGGACCTAGGGAGACTCAAAGAGCTTTGTGATTTTTACCTGCAGGAAGCCTATCAAGTCTTCAGTGTGACCCACAGACAAAAACCTCCCGTGCTTCCTTCCAGCAGAGGGAAGAGGAAAAGCAGCCACTTTGAAAATTGCCCAGAGGATTCTGTTCTCCCTGACAAGGCCTGCCCTCAAAGAAACCTATTTCACAAGAGTCAAACTGATGTCCAGTAGTGACATACCCTACTCCAGCCTCATCTAGGCTTCCTGTCTCACCAAAGTGGTGAGAGAAGAAGCTCTTGTACAGTCACTGCCCAGGGATACAGACTTACTAAAAGACTGATTATATCAGACTATACTAGGCTGCCCCTCTATCCATACCTTACCACTACACCCATAAGGCTCTTATGTAACAACAGGAGTACAACAGAAAGAAATCCTAGCCTCAGCCATGATTTAAGAAGTCTGGGCAACCCAAGCACAACAGGAAAATAAAGAACAAGAACTGAGAGTAACTGACAACTACAGCAAACAGTAAAGACAACCTAACTTCTAGCCAGATAAACATAAAACCTCATAGTAAAGGTCTATTTATTTACCTTATTTCTTTTCATTAATACATACGCTCCAGCTTTCAACAGACTACTACTAGGCATACTAAAGGTAAACACACACTGTGAAGAGACAAAGTATGAAAATCAGTCTAAGAAAAGGCACAGATTTTTGGAATTATCAGAACAAAAATCCCCAAAATACTGTAATTAACATGCTAAGGGTGCTAATATAAAGCCCATAACATGCAACATCACATGGGCAAGGTAAGCAGACAGATGGAAACTGGGACAAAGAACCTAAACAC
>NW_006922455.1:558280-559613 GCF_000298275.1 Orycteropus afer afer
AATTGTAGCCTGTGGTGCTTCCCTAATAAACCCCATAATCCATGAGTTCTGTGTGGCCACTGCAGTGAATTATTGAACCCAGGAAAGAGGTGGTGGGTGCTTTGGGAGGAACGGTTGGAGAAAGAGCTGGAGGGAGGCGGCATGTCTGGCCTTGTAGGAATAGGCCTTGGGTTACTGCTGGTGATTATGTCTTCCACTTGTGGGGTTCTAGGAGGTCAGAATATGTGGCCTCCTCGCCATTTTAGGCTGAGAAATTAAAAAAAAAAAAAAAATTGATGACACACACCAAACCAAAGATTCAAGAAGTTCAGGGAATACCAAGGATGATAAATACCAAAAAACCACATCTAGTTATACCATGCACCACTCATCTGTCAGTTTGTCAAACTGTCGTGGTGTGCATGTTAGTGTGAGGCTGGAGGTTATGCCACCGGTGTTTTGAGTGCCAGCAAGGTCACCCATAGTGGACAGGTTTCACTGGAGCTTCCAGACTAAGACATACTCAGAAGTAGGAAGGGGCCATCCACTTCCCAAAAAATTGGCCAGTGAAAATCTTAATAACAGCAGTGAAACACTGTCTGATATATTACTGGGAAACTTTATGAATAGCCCTGAAATACTGTCTGGTATAGTGCTGGAAGATAAGCCCCTCAGGTTGGAAGGCACTCAAAATATGACTGGGGAAGAGGTGCCTCCTCAAAGTAGAGCGGACCTTAATGACCTGGATGGAGTAAAGCTTTCGGGATCTCCATCTGCTGATGGAGCAAGACTCAAAATGGGAAGACAGAGTTGCAAACATCCATTAACAGTCGGAACATGAAATGTATGAGGTATGAATCTAGAAAAATTGGAAGTTGTCAAAAATGAAATGGAATGCAGAAAGATCTATAGCCTAGGCATTAGTGAGCTGAAATGGATTGGTATTGGCCATTTTGAATCAGACAACCATATGACCTACTATGCTGGGTATGACAAATTGAAGAGGAATGGCATGGTATTCATCATCACAAAGAATGTTTCAAGATCTATCCTGAAGTACAATGCTGTCAGTGATAGGATATTATCCATACGTTTACAAGGAAGATCAGTTAATACTACTATTATTCAAATTTATGCACGAACCACCAAAGCCAAAGATGAGGATATTGAAGATTTTTATCAACTTCTGCAGTCTGAAATTAACCAAACATGCAATCAAGATTTGTTGATTATCACTGGTGATTGGAATGCAAAAGTTGGAAACAAAGAAGCATCTGTAGTTGGAAAATAAGGCCTTGGTGATAGAAATGATGCTGGAGATTGCATGATAGAATTTTGCAAGCCCCAAAACTTA
>NW_006922455.1:560538-561677 GCF_000298275.1 Orycteropus afer afer
GTTACTGGGTAGGGAGGGGCGGAGACTGGGTTAGGGTTGGACATAGTAAATGGGGAGTGAAACCAAATGAACAGAAATGTTGAATGTAAAACAAGCTCTTAAAAAAAAAAAAAAAAAAAATCTTCAGTCAAAACAAGGCCAGGACCTGACTGTGGAAAAGACTACGAATTGCTCATATGCAAGTTCAGGTTGAAGCTGAAGACAAAACAAGTTCACAAGACCCAAAATATGACCTTGATTATATCCCACCAGAACTTAGAGACCATCTGAAGAAAATAGATTTGATGCATTGAACATCAATGACTGAAAACCAGATGAACTGTGGGACGACATCTAGGACATTATACATGCAGAATGCAAAATGTCATGAAAAAGACAGGAAAGGAAGAAAAGACCAAAATGGATGTCAGAAGAGACTCTGAAACTTGCTCTTGAACGGAAAGTAGCTAAAGCAAATGGAAGAAATGATAAGAAAAAAGAGCTGAACAGAAGATTTCAAAGAGCAGCTTGAGAAGGCAAGGTCAATGATTACAACGAAATGTGCAAAGACCTGGAGTTAGAAAACCAAAAGAGACAAACATGCATGGCATTTCTCAAGTTGAAAGAGCTAAAGAAAAAAATTCAAGCCTTGAGTTGCAATATTAAAAAATTCTATGGGGAAAGTACTGAATGATGCAGGGAGCATGAAAATAAGTTGGAAGGAATACACAGAGTATTCCTAGAGCATACACACACACACACACACACACACACAAGGTCAGGGTTCATCTATTTCAGGTAGTGGCATATGATCAAGAACCAATGGTACTGAAGGAAGAAGTCAAAGCTGCACTGAAGAAACTGGCAAAAAACAAGGTTCCAGGAATTGACAGAATACCCATTGAGATGTTTCAACAAACAGATGCCATGCTGGAGGCACTTACTCACCTGTGCCAAGAAATATGGAAGATGGAAAGAGATCCATATTTGTACACATTCCAAAGAAAGGTGATTGAACAAAATGTGCAAATTATTGAACAATATCATTAATATCACACTCAAGAAAAATTCTGCTGAAGATAATTAAGAAACAGTTGCAGCAGTATATTGACAGGGAACTTCCAGAAATGCAAGCTGGATTCAGAAGAGGATGTGGAATA
>NW_006922455.1:562087-563673 GCF_000298275.1 Orycteropus afer afer
CTTGAAGTACTTACTGATGAAGATTAAAGACTACAGTCTGCAGTATGGATTATACCTCAAAATAAAGAAAATGAAAATTCTCACAACTGGACCAAAAAGCAGCATCACGATAAATGGAGAAAAGATTGAAGTTGTCAAAGATTTCACGCTACTTGGATCCACATCAACACCCACGGAAGCAGCAGTCAAGAAAAGAGACATCACATTGCACTTGGTAAACCTGCTACAAAAGACCCCTTTAGAGTGCTGAGGAGCAAAGATGTCTCTTTGAAAACTAAGGTGTGCCTAAACCCAAGCCATGGTATTTTCAATCACATCATATGCATTTGAAAGCTGGACAATGAATATGGAAGATCAGAGAAGAGTTGATGATGCTTTTGAGTTGTGTTCGTGAAGAATGCTGAAAGTACCTGCCAGAAGAATGAACAGATCTGTCCTGGAAGAAGTGCAGCCAGAACGCTTCTTGGAAGTGAGAATGGCCAGACTTTGTCCTACTTTGGTCATGTTGTCAGAAGAGAACACTCCCTAGAGAAGGATACCATGCTTGATAAATTGGAGGGTCAGCGAAAAAGGGGAAAATCCTCAAAGAAATGGATTAACAGAGGGGCTGAAATGATGGCCTTGGGTACAGCAAGGATCCTGAAGATGGTACACCACTGGGCAGGGTTTCCCTCTGTGGTATACAGGGTTGCTATGAGTCACAGTTGATTCAACGGCACCTAACAACAACAACAACAAGAGTGATACTGTTTTCAAATGGTACAAAATCAAAGAAAATACTGAAAGAAGCTATAGGAGAAAAATAATCCCTACCTATTGAAGAGAACAGTTAAAAATTACACCAGCCTTAGGGAATCATGCAACCAAAGAGAGAGTGGAATGAAATAGTTAGTGTTGAGAGGAATAAAACAATGACTAGAGTAGAATTCTGTACCTAGTAAAATTATCTTTCAAAGCAGAAGGAGGAAAAAAGGAAAACATTAAGTTTTGACGAGGATGAGAAACTGAAACCATCATCTATTGCTGGTAGGAATGCAAAATTGTACAGCCACTGTAGAAAGTTCAGCATTTCCTCAAAAAGTTGACTAAAGAACTATGATATGATCCAGAATCTCACTCCTAGGCAAATACCCAGAAGAATTAAAAGGAGAATATCAAACAGAAATCTGTACACCAATATTCACTGCAGCACTATTCACAGCAGCCAAAATATGGTAACACCCTAAATGTCCAACAGATGAAATGATGAACAAAATATAGTATATTCATACTGCTTAGCTATAAAGAGAAATGAAGTCCTGATAGGTGCTAGAGCATGGATGAACTTTGAAAACATTCTGCTGAGTGAAACATGTCAGTCACAAAAGGACAAATACCATATGATCTCACTTATATGAAACAGGCAAATGTATAGTGATCAAAGGAGCTCTGGTGGCACAGTGGTTTAGTATTTGGCTACTAATGAAAAGGCCAGCAGTTCATACCCAGCAGCTGCTCCATGGGAGAAAGATTAGGCAGTTTACTTCCATAAAGATTTATAGCCTGTACTCTGGGCAATCTACTTCCATAGTGATACCGCCTTGGAA
>NW_006922455.1:565133-566425 GCF_000298275.1 Orycteropus afer afer
AAAAAAAAAAAAAACACAGGCAATGAGTAGAAAACACTAACAAAAATGGTAAGCCATTAATAGTGGCACAGTGGTTAAAGTGCTTGGTGGTCAAATTGAAAAGTTGTGGTTCAAAATCACTAGCCATTCTTGTGGGAGAAAGATGTGGCAGTCTACTTCCATGAACATTACATCCTTGGAAACCTTATGAGGCACTTTTACTCTGTACTATAGGGTCACTATGATTGGGATTTAATTGATAGTAAAAAAGAACAACAAAAGCAAACATGAAGATGTTAATCCAACTACATCACTAATTCCTTTGAACACCAACAGTCTATATACACCAATTAAAAGACAGAGACTAGATTGTCTGTAAGAAAGTCCTTGAAATATAAAGACACAGATTAAAAGAGAAACTCAAAAGGAAGATGAAGTAGCTATATTAATTTCATACAAAGCAGATTCCGGGGATAAGGTGATCAAGGTAAAGAGGAGCATCATATGATTACAGAGTTACTTCTCTAAGTAAAGATCCTTAATAGGTATGTTCTTGCCACTCCTCGGAAGGAAGGTTGGGCAATCTACTTCCGTAGTCATACTGCCTCGGAAACCCAAGGAGGGGTCGCTATGAATCAGGTCTGACTCAACAGCACATAACAACAACAACAACAACCAAGAAAGAACCAATATAGTGAGGCAAAAACTAACAGGTCTGTAAGCAGAAATAAACAAATCTACTATTATAGTACTAATACTATACAACCAACAGATGAAATGATGAACAAAATATTTGTTTTGTGAGGACTAGGGTGCGCTTGATACAAGCCATGATATTTTCAGTCGCCTCATATGCACGTGAGAGCTGGACAATGAATAAGGAAGACTGAAGAAGAGTTGATGCTTTTGAGTTGTGGTGCTGCTGAAGAATGCTGAAGGTACCGTGGACTGCTAAAAGAACTAACAGATCTGTCCTGGAGGAAGTGCAGCCAGAATGCTCCTTGGAAGAGAAATCCATGGGTGGTGACTATGGATCCAAGTAAAATGAAATCTTTGACAACTTCATACTTTTCTCCATTTATCATGATGTTGCTTCTTGGTCTAGTTGTGAAGATTGCTGTTTCTTCATATTCAGGTGTAACCCATACTGCCACAGCCAGCTACCCACCCAGAGGGAGCAAGTAGTTGGACCTGTGGGATCGGGACCATGGTCACAAGGGACATCAAGCTCAATTGGCATAACATACTACACAAAAACACTGTTCCACATCCTACTTTGGTGAGTAGTGACTGAGATCTTAAAAGCTTGCAAG
>NW_006922455.1:567775-568812 GCF_000298275.1 Orycteropus afer afer
GACTGTGCCATTTTATTTTCGACCTTGGGCTTGTTAGCTTCAGCAGCCAGCAGCTGTCTGTGTGAAGAGATGCCTCTAGCTTCAGTGGGCCGGGAGCAAGAGGCAGAGCCGAAGTCCAAGATCGAGAGGTTTTTCACACAGCTCCTAGAGCCTGGCACCTTGAAGTCGGACATCTAGCCTCCCAAACTGTAAGAGAATAAACTTCTGTTTATTCAGCCATCCCATTTGTGGTATATTCCTGTCAGAATGGCACTAGGTAACCAGAACAACATCTATTAGAAATTTTTCTGAATCATGTAAAAAAACACTTCTCAAATTCAGAAATGGACAGAAATACGTGCAACCTAAAAATGGGCATATATGAAACATATACCCCAAAAAACATACACACTGACAAATTTCACATTTGCTAGTAGGTGTCAATAGAAAACAATGATACCTATCATTGCATTCCTATTCAATATTTTCATAAAGGGTGTAGCTGATATATACCAAAAAAGAACAAGGAAAAATGTAAAGAATATTAATTAAGGGGCAGAAGATAGCCCTATCCTATTTTACACATTAAATAAATGTATATGTAGAACCCCAAAAGATGGTACAGATGATTACAGAACTGAGAGATCAGAAGAAGTATTCAGATTACAAAATAAATGTGGCACAGTGAATTCTTACTAGGTATGGCTCTTCCAGCCATGGTCTTCATGACTCCCACCAGATGACAGGGTGGAACTATGCAAATATAAGGTGCTTGTAACCACCAAGGGGACTGGATAACTTGCTAATAATGTGAATAAGGTACATGGTGCTCTTGTGGGTTGGGATTGTGCAAACAAGGTATATGGACCCCTAATACGAAGACTGGTCAGCTTTGCCATCTTGCTTCACTTAAAATGAGCCATCTCAGAGGAAAAAAAGGGGATCTCACTACCAGCAAGAAAGCATAACCGGGAGTGGAGCACGCCCTTGGACCTGAGGTCGCTGCACTGGACCTCCTTGGCAGAGAGATGGCAGCAGAGAACCAAGAGACCAGCAGG
>NW_006922455.1:569597-571771 GCF_000298275.1 Orycteropus afer afer
GAAGGTTGGGCAATCTACTTCTGTAGTGATACTGCCTCAGAAACCCAAGGGGGGGGGGTCGCTATGAGTTGGATCCAACTCGATGGCACATAACAACAACAACAACAACAACAACTGAGAAAATTATAAAACATTATTACATCACATCCAAGCAGACAGAAATAAATGAAGAGGTAGACCACTGTGATAGTTAAGGCTGTGTGTCAACTTGGCTGGGCTATGATTCTCAATGGTTTTAGTAGTTAACATATAGTTATCCCCCAAGATGAGATCTGATATAATGTAATTGATTTCATGATGAGATCTGCTATGATCAGCCATTCAGTTGGTTCCTCAGTGGTGTGCTTCCAATATATGGACGCTCTGGCCTAGTCCCCTTTTCACTCTATGTGGATCCTGCCTCTGACTTGTCATCCTCTGACCTCCAGCTCTTTGGGCCTGAGCCATGCCCAGCCATATTGCCTGTTGATCTTGGGATTCTTTGGCCTATGCAGCCTGTGTCCAGCAGTCACCCAGGTACCTGTCAATATTGGATTCTTCAGCCTCTGCTGCCTATGAGTCAACAGCCTTCCGTCTAAACTGCCTATGCTGGGTTTGTCAGCCCGGGAATGACGTGACTCAGGGAAAGCCTCCAGCCTGACGTCTGAACCACAGACTTGGGACTTGCCAGCCTCTACAACCTCATGAGGCCACTTCCTTGAGAAAAATCTATCTCCCTCTTTCTGTGTATTTACACACAAAAAAACTTCACTAGTTTTGCTTCTCTAGAGAACCCACCCTGCAAAGAATGTACTTAGAAGACTGTTTTTCCAAAGCACTTCCATAAAATTCTAAGTAACTTGCTTACTTTTCAGAACTTCAGAAGAAAATACATTGTAAGTATATCTGGAAGTGCAAATGTCCATGAATAGCCAATTATGTCCTAAGGAAAGAGACATGGGGGCTTCTCCAAACATGTTGTATATGGAATTACACTTCTAAATATTTCCTTTATACATAAAGCTGTAATATACTAGACATTGTAGTGTTAGTACAGGAATACACAAATAGATCAATGGAAAACAACAGACATTGTAGTGTCAGTACGGGAATACACAAATAGATCAATGGAAAACAGCAGACATTGTAGTGTCAGTACGGGAATACACAAATAGATCAATGGAAAACAACAGACAGCCCTGGAAAAGGCGCCCTGATCCATATAAAGTTGATTTGTGACATAGCAAGCAATGCAAGGCAGTGACAAAAAGCACATATACTTCAGTAAGTGGGGTCGTGTCAACTAGATGGAGTCCCTGAGTGGCACAAAGAGGTAAGCACTCTGCTGCTAACTGAAAGGCTAGTGGTAGGCGTTCACCTACAGGTACCTCTGAAGGAATTTCAGACTACCTACTTCTGAAAAATAAGCCACTGAAAAGCCTAGGCAGTGCAGTTCTGCTCTGAAACATACAGTGTAAACGTGACTCAGAACCGACTCAACAGCAATGAACTATTTAATTGGAATAATTAATCTATTCCCGTGTACTCCATAAGTACAAAACCAATCCCAGGTGGATTAGTTTTAAATACGAAAAACAACATTATAATACTTTCAGAAGTTATAAGCAAATGACCATATGACATCAGACTAGGGAAAAAAATTCTAAGAGTGGACATAAGGGAGGAAATTGAAAAATGAAACTACATTAAAATTTATAACTATCCAAACAAGGCAGAGAAAATGAGGGAAAAGATAAGCTATAGATGAGGAGAAAAATCCCCAAAGTTTGTAGAGAACTTTTACGATCTGAAATCATAAACGTAAATTAACAGTGGGCAAACATACATAACCTTGTTAGCAGTAGAGGAGTGTAAGGTAATTACAGAGTGCAAACAAAGTAAGATACATGATGTGGGCTGAATATGTGCCCCCAAAATATGTGTCAACATGACTGAGCCATGATTCTCAGTATTACGTAATTATTCTTCATTCTGTGATACGATGTACTTATCCTATGTGCTGCAAATCCTAACCATCATCATGTTAACGAAACAAGATTAGCAGCAGTCACGTTAATGTAGAAGGATACAACCTACAGGATTAGGTTGTATCTTGAGTCACTCTCTTTTAAGACAGGTTTGTTGTTGGGTGCTGTTGGGTTGGCTCTGACTCATAGTGACCCTATCAACAGAAC
>NW_006922455.1:572436-573554 GCF_000298275.1 Orycteropus afer afer
ACGACAGAGAACTAAGATAATACAATTTCACATGCTTTAGAAAAGTAAAAATTAATTATATAAGCAGATGGAACAAATAAAATACATATGCACACTTTGTAGGAGGAAAAATCTGAAAAATGCATCTGTATTTCCTAGTTTTATGCTTGTAGCAATGGACTAAAACTCAGCCATTCTCTCTCACTGCAGGGTTACCGGGTAGGAGCACGTGGAGCCTGGAAAGAGAATTAACAGAAAAGCAGAAATACTCACAAGGGCAAAAATTACATGTGAGCCACCCAAATCCTGTATGCTCTATAATGGGTCAGTAGACTGTGGACCATTCAGACAACAGAAACATAAAGACATAGGTGCATGGGTACCATACTAATCCTGTATGCTCTATAATGGGTCAGTAGACTGTGGACCATTCAGACAACAGAAACATAAAGACATAGGTGCATGGGTACCATACAGCTACAGACACCAACATATATGAAACGCAAAAGCATCCTGAGGAAACAAGTCACTGAAGAACCAAGACAGAGTAATAGTTGAACTTACGGAAATCTCAAGAGGCAGAACTGAACAATAGAGTTTATGGATTATGACTTGGGTGGAACAGCTGTAAGAAAGGCAATAATATTGGTAATAGTTATAAACTTCTAAACACAAAGAGTAGCAATCTCCACACAGGAGAAGCTGCGATCAGGAGGACCTGGGAGGCCATCAAAACTCACCAAGATCTATTGATCATCAGCGACTCAGATTACTATTTAAATTATACAGGAAAAGTTCAGGCACTCCTTGTTTATGATAGAGTTGATAACAGGAAGCTTAAGCATTATGTAAAACACAAAAGAAAAGTAATTTTCATGTGTTAATTACACAAAGTCATCAGAAGTACCTTCATTTTGGTTTCATTTACCTTAGTACACAAGGGCTTCTATTCTTAAACTATAGATTCCTGGATCTTAGAAATTTACATTTTTATTTAATAGAACAAGCATAAAACTAAAATAATGGCGATAATCCAAGTGTCCATTAATGGCAACACAATGAAAAACAACAGTAAAAAACTAAGGTCAGTGATACTGGGTATTCTGGAGATTTACAGGAATTTAGATTTACACTCTCCA
>NW_006922455.1:573914-577634 GCF_000298275.1 Orycteropus afer afer
AGATAAGCCCCTCAGGTTGAAAGACACTCAAAATACGACTAGGGAAGAGCTGCTTCCTCAAAGCACAGCTGATCTTAAAGACATGGATGGCGTGGTGCTCTTGAGACAACTATTTGTGATGTGGCATAACTTAAACTGAGAAGACATAGCTGTAAACATCGATTAATAATCAGAACACTGAATGTACGGAGTTTAAATCTAGGAAAATTGGAAGTTGTAAGAAATAAAATGGGATGTATGAAGATCAATTCCAGACATTAGTGAGTTGAAACGGACTGGTATTGGCCATTTTGAACCAGATAAACATATGGTCTGCTATGCCAGCACTGACAAATCGATGAGGAATGGTGTCACATTCATTGTTAAAAAGAACATTTCAGTGTAGCCCGAAGAATGATGCTATCAATGACAGGATCATACCCAGACACCTACAAAGAAGTCCAGTGAATATGACCACTATTCAAACTGATGCACCAACCGCTAATGCCAAAGATGAAGAAACTGAACATATCATATACTTTGGACACGTTATCAGGAGGGATTTGGAGAAGGACATCATGCATGGTAAAGCAGAGGATAAGCGAAAAACAGGAAGCCCCTCAACATGATGATTTGATACAGTGAATGCGACAATGGGCTCAAACACAGCAACGATTGTGAGGATGGACAGTGTTCTGTTCTGTTGCACACTGGGTTGCTATGAGTCAGAACTGACATCATGGCACCTAACGACAACAGAAAAAGTGGCAAGATGGTGCAGACAGAAATGAGGTTGGTTTATTTAAAGGAAGCTGAGGGAAGAGGGATGGGTTGGATGAGGACAAAAGCAGGAACAATTGATGGAACCACTGAGACCATGGCTCCTAGCTGCCCCTCAGGTCTGGAATTGAACCCACTCCTGTGGCTTCTAGCCAAACAAAAAAGAGGCATATGAAGTGAACATTTACATTAGGTAGATAGACTCCTTAGGAGCTCTGGTAGCGTAGTCCCTAAGGCACTTGACTGCTAACCAGAAGGCTGGTAGTTCAAACCCACCAGCCACTCCTCAGAAGGAAGGTTGTGCCAATCTACTTCCATAGTGATACAGCCTTGGAAACCCAAGGAGGGGTGGCTATGAGTCGGGTCCGACTTCACGGCGTATAACAACAACAACAGATACACTCCTTGGAGAGAACAATCATGGAAGAACAGAAGGGCTGTGTATGCACAGGGAGACAGCTCAGAGGGCAGGAGTGCATGAGAGGGAAGGACACAGGGAAGAGGTAACTATGGGGAGGAAGTGAGCTGCTGCATTGTGGAAAATGCAGTAGATGTCAATGAGACAAAGCGTATGTGAACTGCTGTATGGAAAATGAATTTGCTCTGTTAGCTTTCACCCAAATCACAGTAACAACAAAAAAAACGTTCTTACTTAAAAAAAAAAAAAAAAAAAAGAGTAGGAACAAGTCTTCATAAAGTATACTTTTAATGTTTATATTGAGTTTTGAACGTAGAAGTTATTATCTATTGGAGAAACATAATTTCAGTAACCTAATTTGTAGTTTTTAAACATAAGTCAAATGAGACAAGTGTTTTTTTACCAGGAATTCACATTTGTAAAAAATTTAAAATTTAATCATTTAGGACCCAACTATTATTAAATGATCTAAAACACTTGTGTAAATCACAAAAATAAAGAGTTCTTTTTCTAAACTCAGTAACCAGGGATATCAGAGTCTGTACATCCATTTTATTTCAGCCAAGAGAATGTTTCTAAAATGGTTAAAACATTTCCCATATTAGGGTTTCTGGCATGACTTGTTAAAGGTAACAGCAGTCTATAAGACCTTGTCAAGATTTAATTAACCTTCAGAGTAATTTTCAGATCAGTTAAAATAAGCATTCCACTGTGCTTCAGAAGTTTATATTATATCCATTACATTGTAAAATTCTCAGTAGAAACACACCAAATGATAAGGAAATTTTCTTCTAGTGCCAAGTATAAACCCAAGAACTTAGATACAGACATCTCGTATGTTGAGCTTCTCTAGAAAAAAAAAGAAAAAAAAAACAAATCTAATTTAAAATTCTAACTCAAGATTATGGAGAATAGTAAAAATTATAGGGATTAAATACTAGCTCTAGACCTAGGTGGAAGGACAAGGACCTACCTTGGAGATACATGCTTTTAACACATCTGAAAGCCTCAAGGCAAAAGAATTCCTCACAGGGGGTTTGGCGGGCACTAAAAGGCCTAGAGACCCCACACAAGGCTCAGCTGTACTCACCGTTCCGATCATACCTTTGGTGATGTCAGGAGAGCACCAACACCACTCAGGACATCCTCAGCAGGACCTTCACCTACAAACTCTCTCCCCCCTTTTCTAATTCTTAACACAATGTGAGAGGTGGAGTTACAGTTTTACAACTGGACAGAAAATGCCCCAATGCCTGGGGGAAACCAAGAGAACAGTTAACAGAGAGGGGACAAGGATGGCTTTGGAAGGCTTGGGTCAACTTCCACAGTGAGAGCTGCTCCATCTTCAGGCTCTGGTCAGAAGGCTCTGTCATTTAACACAGAGCACCAAGACCCAGGGTGAGGGTGCTGATATCCTACGGTGCCAGCTCTGAGGGTCACAAAACTGGCCTCTGGCATTCAAATCTTGAAAGCCACATTATATACAGAGTAAGACCCAGAGACAGTGGAGCAGGGCCTTAGGATGCCTCTGAGGGCTCATTCCCTTGGCCTCCTCTGCCATCTTTTTTCCTCATTGAGGAACCACAGTCCACAGCACACAGCTGGTCCCCCAGCAATTCAGGTCAAGCCTCACCCCCTTATAGTAAGAATAATCTAGTTCTCTGGAGAACTCACCATTTCCTTGCTCCAGCCTCTGGAAGTCTAAGGGAATGTCCGCTCTAAGCCCAAGAAGCCACTTCAGTAAGAGTGATGGGAGTGGAAACAGAGCACTGGGCAGCCTGGAAGCAGATGAAGAATGCTGGGTCCACGCACCAGTCAGAGCAGCTGGAATCCCTGTGATTCACAGATGTGCAAGATGGTCTCCCTAGGTCCCCAGTACCCAGCACCACGCTTGAGACCTGAAATGGGAGAAGGACAGGGAGGAAAGTGCTGAGTGAACAGGGGTGACAGGCTTTTGGCTTCCTCCCAGTCTCAGGGCAATGCTCCACTCTCAGGGCATTTGCACTTAAGGCAGAACAGGCTCCAGCCTCCAGAGCACATGCCTGCATTGTTCATGCAGCTCCCTGGGCCTCTTTCCTGCTGCAAAATCAGAGATGGAGGAATTGACTTATCCCAAAGCATGAGAAGCAACCAGGACTGGCCAGGCTGGAAAACCTGAACCTGATTTCCTCTAAGGAGCCAGGGGTCAAACTTTGAAGTTGTGGGTTCACCTAAGTAACCCTGTCCCTTATAGATCAACACACAGACTGTTATTTCATATTAACATGGGTGAATTGTCAGGAAGAATACATTTTTCAAGTTTTGTCTCATCACGAGTCATTCATTTTTAAATGGTAAACTGATAAAACCTTCCTACTATGCTTTTAGGAGTTCTGGTGGTGTAGTGCATAAGGCCTTTGCTAACCAGAAGGCTGGTGGTTCAAACCCACCAGCCACTCCTTGGAAGGAAACTGGGCAATCTACTTCCGTAGAGATACCGCCTCGGAAACCCAAGAAGGGGTCATTATGAGTCGGAATCGACTCAATGGCAGTGAGTTTGGGTT
>NW_006922455.1:577989-593617 GCF_000298275.1 Orycteropus afer afer
ATTTCTTGTTCTCAGTGTAAATGTTCTCTGTCTCCCATGATTTTAACACCAGTGTCTCCTATTTAAGTATTATCCTTTTTATTATTTTCTCTAATAGCACTCTCAAATTTTAATTCACATCCTTATACCCATACTTATTATTTCCAGCATAAACTAGAATCTTGTTCTGTATGTGGAATCTTAAGCACCCCCTCAGAATTGCTGAATTGAAATCTGCATTTTATCAAGATCCCGGGGTTACCCACATTTTCATTCAAGTATGAGAAGCATTCGTTGACCTACAGTCCGTACCTCAAGGAATGAGCATTCTATCATCAGATGCCCCTTGAATTATGCACCAAAAAAAAAAAAAAAAAAAAAAAATCCACTGCCGTCGAGTCAGATCCGACTCATAGCGGCCCCTCCTTGGGTTTCTGAGGCAGTATCTTTACAGAAGTAGATTGCCCAACCTTCTTTCCGAGGAGTGGCTGGTGGATTTGAGCCTCCAGCCTTCTGGTTAGCAGTCAAGTGCCTTAGGCACTGTGCCACCAGAGCTCCCGAACCATGCACATCTACATTGTATCACTGCACCGTCTTTCTGACCCACAACCAATCTCTTTGTCTAGGCTCCTCACAGTTTTCCTTAACTACCTAGTAATGACGTCCTGCCTGATGTCAATCACAGTTGTCATTTCCAAAATCTATTGTTATCATAGGAACTCTTTAACGCCCGTCAGTGGTTGTCCACTAGCCTACAGACAGCCCAGAACAGTCAGCAGGGTTCTAAACGGCCTACTGCCACTGCCTCCTCCTTGTGTGGCTCACACCCCCGCCCCCCTCCACACACACACACTTTGTTGGCTCTGCTTCAGTCACCTCTGACTTTCATCAAGGAATAGATACTACTGGGTTCTCTGCTGCCTCGGGGATTTACTCATTCACGTTTCCCAACTGAAATACTCTTTTCCTCTCCATCCATGTCACATGCTACCAGCCCTACACAACCATACATGTAGCTGAATACAATTAATTTTCTGATCTTTTTTTAACTCATTTTCCTATTCAAACAGTTTAACCTGACTCTCAGGTTGTTGTTGTTATATGCTGTGGAGTGGGACCCGACTCATAGCAACCCCTCCTTAGGTTTCCAAGGCAGTATCACTACGGAAGTAGACTGCGCAACCTTCCTTCCGAGGAGTGGCCAGGTTTGAACTGCCATCCTTCTGGTTAGCAGTCAAGTGCCTTAGGCACCACGCTCCAAGGTTAGGTTCACTGCTTTGTGGTATCCGCAGTCTCCACACCCTCTCTGCTGTGTTGGTCGCTTAAGGTTCTGGTGAGTCCACTACAGCTGTGAGGTCCACTAGTCAGACGTTGCTATTTCAATTAAAATTAATTAAAACTAAAAGAAAAAGTTTATTTCTTAAGTTGCACTAGTCATAGGTTTAGTGCTAAACAGGCACATGGGGCTGATGGCTACCCCATTGGACTGTTTAGAAACAAAACGTGTCTGTCTGTACACAAAGTGCCCTTGGACAGTGCTGCCCAAGAGTATATACCACAGGTGATGATCTGGTGTGTCCTCAGTGATCAGCATCATAGACCAGAAGGAACAACGAAATACATGGTGTCTGCCCGTAGATTTATAGTCTAACTCAGGAGGCTGCTATATATAAATAATGAAAAACCAGGGACATCTGATACCTGGAATAAAAGGACTCTCAGGATAAGTCCTTTTATTCCAGGTATCAGTTCCAACTCATGTTTCTTAATTCTTCCTCAGTCTTAAACATTACAACCATTAAAGGAGGGGGAATATATTCCTCACCACAATCTGTACCGGCAGCACTTAACTACAGCTCTGCCTTGAAGAAGCACAGAAAACAAAGACGATCCATTTTAGGCAGGGACACTGTAATCAAGACGCTCTTCAAAGCAAGAACAGACCCGAACTTGAGTTCACACACTGCCGCACACCGGATATTTGTCCACGGGCAAGCTATGGTGCAAAGCTCCCTACCTCACAAAACCTCACTGTGGTTTTGTCAATAAAGAAGACGGAGTCTGTAAGTACTTAGTACAGTGCCCAGCCTCTCTGAAATAACTCAATAAATGTTAACTATTCAAACAGGACGAAGGGTGATTAAGGCCTAATTGGAGCTGAACATGATTGTAGAGTGTGTGTGTGTGTGAGTGTGTGAGTGTGAGGAGTGGTGACAGATGAGGTGGTAGAGTCTGGCTGAGACTGGAGTGGTAGGGAGAAAAAAAAAAGAAAATGGAGAATGGTGAGCGGCAGACTGGAGGGGGCGTCAGCGGGTTATTTAGACTCAGACTAACTACCCTGGGCATCTCTGAGGTCCGTGATTCCGTATTTTCCAAAACTACCAGGTGAAGTTGACGCTGCTTAAAGAAGAGTCACACGATTTTACCTATTGATGCACCAGGAGACACGGGTCCCGCCCACCTACTCGGCCGTGCAGAAAGTACATGCAGACCGGTGGGCCGGCATCTCGGAGGAAGCTGTAAAGTGAAGGCCAGCAGTGGCGGCACAGCGGTGGCAGCGGCCCCCGGGCTAGACGAAGTCCCGAGGCCCTGGGAGGGCGGAGAGATGCAGAGTGCGCAGGTGACGGGAGCACAGTCCTTAGACCCCGTGACAGGCCGGCATCACCTGGTGGTGTCTACATCCGACTGGCAGCAGCAGAATAATGTACCACCTCACTTCGGAGCAGGGCTGAGGGCAAACGTGCACGCACACTTCCGCTTCCGGTTTCTGGGTGTCTGCGTGCGGCAGGAAAGGGGTGCAGAAGGCTCTATCTAGTGACAGTGGGGTTCAGTGGCGCCCCCCTTGGATTTGGAATCTGTCCATGGCTGTCCTTGTTTCGTCTACAGGGAAAAAGCCGAGGTTTTCTTAAATGCGCATATGACTGAAACGCGGACTGCAGAATCAGAGACACTCTTGGGGAGCAAAGAAGGTGTTTGCATATTTGGCCATTAAAAAAAAAATAATAATTACCATGCTCTGTAGAGAAATAATTTCTTTGCTCCTCATAAATATTTCCTCATCTTCAGAATTGTTGAAGCTTATAGTCTGGCTTCTGTTACACGGTTTGTCATGTCTTCCACGTCAGTTATCGGACCCTAGGAGCAGAGTACAGACTATGCAAACGCAGCCTGATTTCTCCAAGTGCAGAGGACCCTGGAGAGAGGAGTTTTCCAGGGAGAGAGGCAGGAAGATGCCAATCTTTCTGAAGGCCAGTAGGGAAAAGGTGAAATACCTTTAAAAATGACAATTTTATGCAGTTATTTCTTTTTTCTCATATATACACATGTAATAGGAGCTCTGGTAGCCTGGTGCCTAAGGCACTTGACTGCTATCCAGAAGGCTGGTGGTTCAAACCCACCAGCCACTCCTCGGAAGGAAGGTTGGGCAATCTACTTCCGTAGTGATACCGCCTGGAAGCCCAAGGAGGGGTCGCTATGAGTTAGGGCCAACTTGAGGGCACATAACAATAACAACACACATGTAATAAAGTGCATAATGTTTACTAATCAAATGTATGTGATGAATTCTTACATCTGTGTCAACACTCAGACAGCCTCCTCTGGGATCAAGTTAGGGAAATTCTCCAGCACACTAGGAGAGTCCTTCTTGTCCTTTACCTAGTTTATATTCAAGATGGGCATAACCAGTGTTTTGACTGTTGTTGCCAGAGATAAGATCTGCCCTCCTCTGACTTCATATTATGGGAATAATACTGTATGAAGGATATTGTGTTGAACTTCATCTACTCAACATAATGTCTGTCAGTTTTTATCTATGTTGCACATAGCAGTAATTTGTTATTTTTTGGTCACTGTATTTTATCCCAGTGGATGAATATACCACAGTTTTTCTTATCCATCCATTTTATTTTGTTGTTGAAGTTTGTATTATAACCCAGCATATTGTTTATTTTCCTGCATATTTAATGAGCACTTAGGAAGAGTTGTTCTCTGCTGTTGTCGAGTGGAGTGTTCAATAAATGTCCCCTGGGTCAGGGTGGCTGATACTGTCGTTCAGGTCTGCCATGTGATTGTGGACTTCCGTATCCTTGTGAAGATGGCAGGAGGCTGGCAAGAACATAGGCTATAAAACTAACAGGAAGATGATGAGATCTAAATATTTTGATGTATTCATGGATAAAAGAGCCATGATAAAGGTTTGAGAAATTGTTATTTTGTGTTAACATTATAAACAGGGCAAATCACATCCTCAGTGTGTTAAGATGCTGTTGGGAAAATTGGACCATGAAACCAACACAGAATTGATCACTTCCTGGGTTAGGTTTGGTTTCCTGGAGGGTACGTTTTTGTAATTTTGACCAAGATTATAGAAAATGGGACTTATTACATATTCATCTTTCTGCTAACACTCCCTAGGATAAAGGACAGTGAGGCAAGTTGGCTGTGGAGGGCTCACATACCATCATACACTGTTACATAAGGTTGTCATTGGCAAGAAAGCTAAAGAGTGCAGTGTCTCAATATTCAAACTTGAAAGTCTACATTCCAGCTCTGCCGTGTCCCAGCCATGAGGTATTTTTGTTCACTTCACCTCCCTCAGCCTCAGTTTCCTCTGAAATGTAATTGGAGATGTAACAGTACATTCTCTATGGGTTATATGAGCTTATATACTCATGTTGTGCTTCTCTTTCATCCGTTACTCATTCTTTTGAAAATGATATTGAGCCTTTCCTTTGGCTTTAGTTTGGTCCAAATAGTTCAAGTAAGGCTGACCTCACCTCTCAGTTGTAAGGATAGGCGGGTATCACATACCTACTCCTAAGAGAACATTGGCCTCAGTGGTTGCTTCACCAGTTAGCATGTGCAGTGCAGTGAATTATTTAATACGGCCCTTCTAACCATGGTCTTTGTGACTCCTACCAGTTGACTGGGTGGAACTATGCAAATGGGAGGTGCTTGTGGCCCACCAAGGGGACTGGATAGCTTGTTAATAATGTAAATAAGGTACATGGGAGCCTTGGGGCCGGGGCCACAGAGATAAGGTGTATGGAAGCCTAACATGAAGATTGGCTAGTTTTGCCATCTACTAGGCTTAAAATGGGCCAACCCAAAGGGGGATCTTACTACCCTCAGGAAAAAACAGCCAGGACGGAGCACATCCTTTGGACTGAGATCCCTGCGCTGAACTGGAAGAAAGATGGGGCTAATATGGTAGTTGAAGTTGTACGTCAACTTGGCTGTGCCGTGGTTTTCAATGGCATGGCAGCTGGATATGTTTATTTCCCGCTATGAGATTGGATGTGGTGTAATCAACTCCATGGTAGAATCTGCTGTGAGCAGCTAATTAGTTGCCTTCGGGCTGTGGCCTTCTTTTAGTATATATGGAAAAGCTTTGAGAAAAGTCTAGCTTTTGGGCACATTTGGATAACCAGTAGCCATCATGTTGTCTGCTTATCTTAGGATTGTTCCTGGATTTGAACCGGTGCCCTGCTGTGTTGCCTGCTGGTCTTGGGATTGTGCCATTTTACCTGTTCATCAGCCTCAGCAGCCAGCAGCTGTGTGAGTCAGGAGACGCTTCAATCCAGGAGACAGGGAGAGAGCTGTAACACTTTGCTGAGATGACAAGAGACAGCGGCAGAGAAATTGCAACAGCAGAGGCAGCAGAATCAAGAGACTGCCATGGGACTGAGCAGTAGGCCTCCTGGACCACGGAATGAGAAAATTGAGTGCCTCTGGGCTGAGGCTTGCTGGCAGAGAAGGGTGCATCTCTGGGAACCTGTCAGAAAAGCTAAAAGAGCTTTGTAACACTTGCCAAAGCAGGGCAGAGGCCAGGCCAAGGGGCCAAGGAGAGAGAGACCTTCCTTCAGGTATGGTTGAGGGTAGGCTGTCCTGATCGAAGAACTCTATCCTGAGAGTTCCTGGTCCTGAACTGTAACCTATATAATAATAAAAATAAACCCCATAATTGTGAGTATTATCTGTGAGTTCTGTGTGACCATTACAACGGATTATCAAACCCAGCAGAGAGAATGCCATGGGAGGGGCGGTTTGTGTCAGAGTTGGTAAGGCATTTGGAGAGCAGAGGCATGTCTGACCTCTGCCTCATAGGAATCAGACTTGTGCTGTTGATACTTTTGATCCTTGTGATGTTAGAGGAGGTCAGATGCGGCTCCTATGCCATTTTTGCACAATGTGACCTGCACGAGGCCAAACAGAATCCATTCTTGAACTTTTGTTGAGGTTGTTGGTGGAAACTCTCTCAGGTTGTTGCCTTGAGAAGGCTGTAAGCATAGAGTTGATGGCACTCACCTCATAGTAAGATGATGATAGTCTAAAAATGAAGCAACTTGGAAGTAGAATGGAAAGAATGAAAGTGTTCTGATGATACTGTTGTGCTGTGGCCTCAGCCATGTCCTTGGCCACCTGCTCCAAAGATTTCCAAGCATATGGGCTATTTTTTTTTTTTTTTTTTAAGTTTTTGATCTGTATTTTTACTAGTTGCAACCTAAAAATTCTTCACTAATTTTGGGTTATTGGGATGATATAATGAGTTTACACATTTAAAATACTTAACACAACTAAAAGAGAATAAGTTCTCAATCAAATGGATTTCTATTTTCTGTCACAACTAATGGAAACATTGGACAATTTATCATCTGAAAATCATTGTAGAGCATCATGGGTTAAAAATGGTCGGGAACTGGGAGCACTGGTGGTGAGATGCCTTGGGGGCAAAAATTGAATGGCCTCATGAATACTTTTGTAAAATTCTTGAAATGTTCTGGAGTATATGATTTCACATTTGAATGAGTCTATAAAATAGAAAAGAGGGTGAAAGTTTGCTTAAAGTTCAGAATCTTGTGCTGTTAGTTCAAAATTTGTTTTGAAATATTCACCAAATGGGTACCTCACTATTCTTATCTCCTCCTACCATCTGATATTAAAAATAAAATAAAAATAAGAAAAAGACTATTAATAATGCTGACAAGTTCAGTTCCCTCATTGCCATCCTTCATCCTTTCTGGAGCACCTTAGTGTGCCCCAAGGAGCTCTGGTGGTGTAGCATCTAAGGCATTTGACTGCTAACCAGGATGTTGGCAGTTCAAACCTACCAGCCACTCCGTGGAGGAAGTCTAGGTAATTATTTCCGTAAAGATTTACTGCCTCGGAAACCTAAAATGGGTCGCTATGAGTTGGAATCTACTCAATGGCAGTGAGTTTGGTTTGGTTCGGTTTAGTGTACCCCATGCATTATAAAATAGAGAACATAAAGTGATGTGGAAGACATGGACCATGCTTACCCTGCTGAAGCTTGTGCTTTGTGGAGTGACAGGTCACAGATGCAAAGGCATGAAGGAGATAGAAAAGGGACTTAAGTTGGTAATGGCATGAATTGGTGGCCCCTGTGACAAACTTAAAAGAGGATGCTTTAACTAAAGTTCTTCAAGATTAATTTTTAAAAATTGTGTGGGCCATGGAAGATATGTCTTAATTTGGACCCAGAAGAGGTCTCTCGCTGTTGTGGATGGCCTGTCAAATGCAGCAGGAGAAAGTGAGACTCATGCAAGAAGGCCAGAAAGCAAATAGAATTTAGTACTTACAGGTGCCAGAGAGTAAACTACTGCATGACTGACTCAACACAGGGCCACACCAGGGACTGCATCCAGGGACAAAGCAACAAGTTGGAACTGTAGGAGAGGGCTTGTGTATGGCAAGCAGGGTGTATGTCTTGGAGTTAAGAATACTCTGAAGATTTGTTAGTCAGTTGAAAAGTTTCTTATGCTTTAGTGTGGGACAAGCCCAGGAGTAGACAAAAAGTATCAAACTACAAGTTGTTTACAACTTACCCAGGAAATGTCAATCAAGCTGGACAAAAGTAACAAACCACCTGGGCCCAGTGGCAGAGTTGGTGGTGACAGACAGGTGGATGGCTTCAACAAACAGGAGTTTATTCTCTTACAGTTTAGAAGGCTAAAAGTCCAAGTTCAGAGTGCCAGCTCTAGGAGTTGGGTGGGGGCCCCTTGACCTTGGGCTTCCACTCTGCCTCTTGTTCCAGGCCCACTGGAGCAAGCTAAAGGCTTCTCCTGACTCACCCAGCTGCTGGCTGCTGAGGCTGATGAACAGGTAAAATGGCACAATCCCAAGAGCAGCAGGCAACACAGCAGGACACTGGTTCAAATCCAGGAACAATCCTAAGATCAGCAGACAACATGGCGGCTACTGGTTATCCAAATGTGCCCAAAAGCTAGACTTTTCTCAAAGCTTTTCCTATATATTTAAAGAAGGCCACAGCCTGAAGGCAACTAATTAGCTGCTCACAGCAGATTCTACCATGGAGTTGATTACACCACATCCAATCTCATCATGGAGTAAACATATCCAGCTGCCACGCCATTGAAAACCACGGCACAGCCAAGTTGACATACAACTTTAACTACCATATCAATCCCATCTTTCTTCCATGGAGTGGCTGGTGGGTTTGAACCACTGACCTTTTGGTTACCAGCCAAATACTTTAACCACTATACTATCAGAGCTCCTTACATAAATTGATAGGAGATGCAAATCAAAGTCACAATGAGATAACATCTCAACCCCATTACAATGGCAATGTTCATAAAAATGGAAAACTATAGATGTTGGCAAGGTTGAGAAGCAGCTAGAACCTTTATTCATTGCTAATGGGAATGCAGCCAGTTGCACTGAGTAACAGTTTGGCAGTTTCTCAAAAAGTTAAACCTAGAACTACCATGTGTCCCAGCAATCCCAATCCTGTTGTTGTTGTTGTTATTTGCCATCGAATCGGCCCCGACTCATAGTGACCCCTCCTTGGGTTTCCGAGGCAGTATCACTACGGAAGTAGGATTCCCCAACCTTCCTTCCGATCCCAATCCTAGTACCTACCCAAAAGATGTGAAAGCAAGAATGCAAACAGAAACTTGTACACCAATGTTCATTGCAGCATTTTTCACAATAGCCAAAATGTGGAAGTAAAATGTTCATCAGAAGATAAATGGATAGACAAAATGCTGTAAATTCATACAATGGAATATTACACAGCCATAAAGAGAAATGAAGCCCTGATGCATGGCACAATAATGAATGAATTTTGATAACGTTATGCTGAGTGAAATAAGTCAGTCCAAAAGGACAAATATTGTGTACGATCCCACTTATATGAAATACCTAGAATAGGCAAGTTTACAAAGACCAAAGTTCACTAGTGGTTATCAGGACGAGTCAGAAGGGGAAATAGGGAGGATTCTGCTTAAATGGTAGTTTCTGTTAAGGGTGATGAAAAAATTTGGAATCACAGAGTAGTGGTTATTGTACAACATGATGAATGTAATTAATGTCATTGAATTATAAAAATGGTTCATATGGTGAATACCTTCTTATTTATATTTCAACACAATAAACCAAAACAAAAAAACACTGAACTCATTGCCATTGAGTCGATTCTGACTCACAGCAACCCCCTTTGGGTTTCTAAGGCAGTAAATCTTTACAGAAGTAGATTGCCCCATCTTCCTTCCATGAAATGGCTGATGGAAGTATAGCCAGGATGTATTTAGAAACAAGGATGGGAAGACTTTATCTTACTGTCTAGTTAACAGTCAAATGCCTTAGGCACCACACCACCAGAGCTCCTTTCCAACACAATAAAGATTATAAAAAAAGAAAAAAGAAATGGATTTGATGCTATCAAGATGTGGGAGAAAACTGGTGATTGGTTTTCCTAATAATTTTCCTGTAGGATGATTGAACAGGGGTAGGGTAGTCATCCACCATCCATCTGTAGGTTTGTCATGCTGTGATGCCTTGCATGTTGCCATGACACTGGAAGCTACACCAGTGGTATTTAAAATACCAGCAGGCCTACAGTGAACAGGTTTCATTCAGTGGAGTTTCCAGACTAAAACAGACTAGGAGAAAAGGCTGGGAGAGCTAATTTGAAAATGAGGCAATGAAAACCCTATGAATTAGAAAAGAGCATTGTATGACTGGATTCAAATATACCAATAACCATAAGGATTATGCAGGATCAGGCAGTATATCATTCTGTTATACAAAAGGTCATCATCAATCAGAGCCAACTCAACGGTAACTAACAACAGGTTAATCATTGGAAATCATTTAGAAGAGAAGATGTTAGTTGTCAAAAAAACAAAAAACCAAACTCACTGCCATTGAGTTCGATCAACTCATAGCGACCCCTCCTTGGGTTTCCGAGGTGGTGTCACTATGGAAGTAGATTGCCCAACCTTCCTTCCGAGGAGTGGCTTGTGGGTTAGAACCGCCAGCCTTCTGGTTAGCAGTCAGATGCCTTAGGCACTACACCAGCACAGCTCCCAATAAAGGGAATCACAGAGTAGTGATTATTGTACAACATGAGGAATGCAATTAATGTCACTGAATTCTAAAAATGGTCGGTATGGTGAATATGCATATGAATATGCATAGGAACGCTAGACAATGAATAAGGAAGACTGAAGAATTGATGCACTGGAATTATGGTGCTGGCAAAGAATACTGAATACACCATGATGCCAGAAGAATGAACAAGCCTGTCTTGGAGGAAGTATAGTCAGGATGCTCCTTAGAAATGAGGACTGGCAGACTTTACCACACTGTCCTTGGACATGTTATCAGGAAGGATCAATCCCTAGAGAAGGACATCATGCTTGCTAAAGTAAAAGGTCACTAAAAAAGAGGGAGGCTTTCAATGAGAAGAATCACAGGAGATTGACACAGTGGCTAAAACAATGGGTTCGACAAAATGACACTTGTGAGGATGGCACAGGACCAGGCAACATTTTCTGACCTATGTAGGGTCTCTGTGAGTTGGCGCTGACTTGATGGCATCCAGCAACAACCACAAGACCCTAAAACACCTTATGAAACTTCAAAATGACTAATCCATACAAAAGGAACTTTGGTGGCATAGTGCCTAAGGCATTTTACTGCTAACCGGAAGGGCTGGTCACCAGCCACTCCTCAGAAGGAAGACTGGGCAATCTACTTCCATAGCGACACTGCCTTCGAAACCCAACGAGGGGTCACTATGAGTCAGAATCGACTCAACGGCAGGGAGGTTTTTTTGAGTCCATACAACGCTGAGAAACAAAATTAGCAACTAAACGGAAGACTTTCTGTACTGTTCTTTTTGTATTTAGCCTTACATTTTTCAGTAAAGAAATGATTTTCAATCACAATTTTGAAAATATATATATCCTAATAGGCAAATATATAGAGACAGAAATTAAATTAGTGGGTCCCTACGACTGGGCAGTGGAGGGTGGGGAAACTGGCAGTGATTGCAAATGGGCATGAGATTTCTTTCAGGGATGATGCAAATGTTCCAAAATTAGTTTGTGTTGATAACCCTGTAAATACACTAAAAACCATTGATTTGTATACTTAAAATGAATAAATTTTATGCTTTGTAAATTAAAAAAAAAAAAGAAATCATTTTCAAATTTCTTTAGGTCACCCACTTTCTTCCTCACCAATGTCAGTGCGATAATGTCATTCATTTGATATACAGTGAGATTCAATGGTCACAGTCTGATTTCCATTCTGGAACTTGCTGATATAATTTTTTTTTTAATTGCATATAATATGTTCTTCTTGTTGTTAGGTGGCATCGAGTCATCTCCAATTCATAGTGACCCTATGTACAACAGAATGAAATACTGCCCGGTCCTGTGCCAGCCTCACAATCCTTGTTGTACCTAAGCCCATCATTGCAGTCACTGTGTCAATCCATCTTGTTGAGAGCCTTCCTCTTTTTCATTGATCCTCCACCTTACCAAGCATGGTATCTTTCTCCAGGGGATGGTCCTTTCTGACAACATGACTGTGGTAGTCAACTTGGCTGGGCCTGGTTGAGTGGTTGGGCAGCTTGTGGTAGTTATTCCCCATGATGAGACCGGCAATCCACTCCATGCTGGGATCTACTACAAGCAGCTGAGTAGCCTTTGGGATGTGGTCTGCTTCCTGTATTTAAGGAGAAGCCCTGGGAATGGTCTCTAGCCTATGGCACACTTGGACCCTGCACGTAGCTGTGTCTTTGTTGAGCATCCTGCCATGCTCTGCTAACCTTGGGACTTACAATGAACTTAAGTTAATGGCCTGCTGTGTGGTTTGGTAACATCGGGACTGTGCCTTTTTACTTGTCAACCTTGGGTTTTTCAGCTTCAGCATCCAGCAGCTGTCTGACTGAAGAAACACCTCTAACTCCAGTAGGCCAGGAGCAGAAGGCAGAGCTGGACCCCAAGGCTGAGGGACTTTCTTTCACCCAGCCCCTAGAGCCTGGCACTAGAACTTAGACTTAAAGCCTCCAAATTGTAAGAATAAACTCCTGTTTGTTAAGGCCATCCCATTTTTGGTATACTCCTGTCAAAGTGGCACTAGGGAACCGGAACAATGACCAAAGAAGGTGAGACAAAGTCTGGCCATTCTTGCTTCCGAGGAGCATTCCGGCTGCACTTCTTTTAGGACATGTTTGTTAGTTCTTTTAGCAGCCCATAGTACTTTCGGTATTCTTTGCCAACACCACAACTCAGAAGTATCAACTCTTCTTCTGTCTTCCTTGTTTGTTGTCCAGCTCTCACAGGCATATGAGGCAATTGAAAATACCATGGCTTGAGTTAGGTGCACCTTAGTCTTCAAGGAGACATCTTTGTTCTTCATCACTTGAAAGAGGCCTTTTGCAGCAGATTTGCCCAATGCAATACATTGTCTGATGTCTTGACTGCTGCTTCCACTGGTTTTGATTGTAGAACCAAGTAATTGTCTTTGACAACTTCAATCTTTTCTCCATTTATCATGATGCTGCTTACTGGTCCTGTTGTGAGGATTTTTGTTTTCTTTATATTGAGGTGGAATCCGTATTGCAGACTGTAGTGTTTAATCTTCATCAGTAAGTGCTTCAAGTCATCCTCGTTTTCAGCAAGCAAAGTTGTGTTGTCAGTACATTGAAGGTTGTTAATGAGTCTTCCTCAAATCCTGATGCCATGTTCTTCTTCGTATAGTCCAAAACCAAACCAAATTCACTGCTATCGTGTCAATTCAACTCATAGCAAACCCTCCTTGAGTTTCCAAGGTGGTATCTCTACAGAAGTAGATTGCTCAATCTTCCTTCCAAGCAGTGGCTAGTGGGTTTGAACTGCCAGCCTTCTGGTTAGTACTCAAATGCCTTAAGCACTACGCCACCAGAGCTCCAGCTTCTCAGATTATTTGGTCAGCATACAGTTTGAATAAGTATGGTGAAAGGACACAACCATGATGCAATCCCTTTCTGCTTTTAAACCATGTAGTATTCTCTTGTTCTGTTTGAATGACAGCCTCCTAGTCTATGTACAGATTCCTCATGAGTACGATTAAGTGTTCTGGAATTCCCATTTGTCTCAATGTTATCCATAATTTGTTATGATCCACAGAATCAAATACTTTTTCATAGTCAGTAAAATACAAGTAAACATTTTCTGGTATTCTTTGCTTTCAGCAAAGATTCATCTGACATCAGCAATGATATCTCTCATTCCATGTCCCCTTCTGAATCCAGCTTGCATTTCTGGAAGTTCTCTGTCAATATACTGCTGCAACCGTTTTTGAATTATCTTCAGTAAGGTTTTACTTGTGTGTGATATTACTGATACTGTTCGATAATTTCCACATTCTGTGAGATCACCTTTCTTTGGAATGGATACAAATATGGATCTCTTCCAGTCAGTTGGCAAATCTCTTTGCATAACCAAGTGAGTGCCTCCAGTGCAGCATCCATTTGTTGAAATATCTCAATGTGTATTCTGTCAGTTCCTGAAGCCTCATTCTTTGCCAATTCCTTCAGTGCAGCTTTGACTTCTTTCTTCAATACCATTGGTTTTTGATCATATACTACCTCCTGAAATGGATGAACATCAACCAATTCTTTTTGGTATAGTGACTCTCTGTATTCCTTCCATCTTCTTTTGATGTTTCCTACATATTCAATATTTTGCCCATAGAATCTTACAATATTGCAACCTGAGGCTTATATTTTTTCCTCAGTTCTTTCACCTTGAGAAATGCCGAGGGTGTTCTTCCCATTTGGTTTTCTAACTCCAGGTCTTTGCACATTTCATTATAGTAATTGGCTTTGTCTTCTCGAGATGCTCTTTGAAATTTTCTGTTCAGCTCTTTTATCTTCCATTTATTAGATTTGCCTTAGCTACTCTTTGCTGAAGGGCAAGTTTCAAAGTCTCCACTGACATTGATTTTGGTCTTTTCTTCATTTCTTATCTTTTAAATGACCTTTTGCTTTCTTCATGGATGACGATCTTGATGTTATCCCATAATTCTTCTGGTTTTTGGTCAATGGTGTTCAGTGCTCAAATCTATTCTTTAGATGGCCTCTAAATTCAGGAGGGATATAATCAAGGTCATAGCTAGGCTCTCGTGGACTTGTTTTAACTGTCTTCAACTTCAACTTGAACTTGTATATAAGCAGTTTATGGTCTGTTCCACAATTAGCTCCTGGCCTTGTTTTGGCTGAAGATATTGAACTTTTCCATTACCTCTTGCCACAGATGTAGTCAATCTGATTCCTTTGTACTCCATCTGGTGAAGTCCATGTGTATAGCTGCCATTTATATTGTTGAAAAAAGGTATTTGCAATGAATAAGTCATTGGTCTTACAAAATTCTATCATGTGATCTGCAGCATTATTTCTATCACCAAGGCCATATTTTCCAACTACTGGTGATCCTTCTTTGTTTCCAAGTTTGCATTCCAATCACCAGTGATAACCAGCATATCTTGATTGCATGTTCATTCAATTTCAAACTGCAAAAACAAAACAAACAAACAAACAAACAAAAGTCACTGCCATGGAATCATTTTCAACTCATAGCTACCCCTTCTTGGATTTCCAAGGTAGTATTTCTATGGAAAGGAGGCAAACTTGTCTGTCGTTTTGTCCTACCGTGGTGACATGATGTGAGTTTTGAGGCTGAGCCACTGGTGTCTCAATCCCAGCGGGATGCACATTGTGCACAGGTATCACCCCAGCTCACAGACTGAGACAGACTAGGAAGAAGGAAGAGGCCATCCACTTCTCAAATAATTGGCCAGGGAAAACCTTATGAATAGCAAAGAAACACTGTTTGATACATTACTGCGCAACTTTATGAATAGTCCAGTTAGGTTAGAAGGCTCTCAAAATAGGACTGGGGAAGAGCTGCATCATCTGAGTAAACCAAGCCTTACTCATATGTTATCCATATAAGTAAAGCTTTCGAGAATGCCATTTGCTGATGTGGCAACACTCAAATTGAACAGAAACAGCTGCAGACATCCATTAATCATTGGAACATGGAATGTATGAAATATGAATCTAGGCAAACTGCAAGTTGTCAAAAATGAAATGGAACACATAATGATTGATATCCTGGGCATTAGTGAGCTGAAATGGACTGTTTTTGGCCATTCTGAATCAGACAACCATGTGATCCACTATGCCGGGAATGACAGTTTGAAGAGGAATGGCATGGCATTCATCATCACAAAGGATGTTTCAAGATGTGTCCTGAAGTACAGTGCTGCCAGTGATAGGATAATATCCATACGCCTACAAGGAAGACCCGTTAATATGACTATTATTCAA